>NW_026596073.1:1705867-1719392 GCF_907164565.1 Psammomys obesus | reverse complement strand
ACACACACACACACACACACACACACACACACACACACACACACACATTTCTTTTCTACTTAGTATTATTTTTCAACTTTTAGATTGCATATATGTTCTTTTAATGAGAAGTCTGAATGTTGAAAAATGCAAACAAGGAGGAAGTAGACATGAGAGTAAGCAGAGGTGACAAATTTATTTTTACTACTACTAATAAATATTGCCAGGTGGCTAAAAATGAGGAACAAAAAGAAAAATGATGTAAGCTACAACATGAGAATTTTTGAAAAGGTAGTTCTCATGGTAAAGGTAAGATCTTTTTCTTAAAGACAAGGATTAGATTAAGATATCAAGACTTACAGAGTAAATGAAGCTGGGCCCATGGGGGCTCACAGAGACTGAACTCTAACCGAAGAGCATGCATGGGCTGGACCTAATCCTTCTACACACACGTAGCGGGTGTGCAGCTTGTTCTTCATGTGGGTCCCGTAACAATTAGAGCGCCCTGCTAATTATCTAATTGTCTGATTGGCTCTGACTGTTTTGCCTGGCTTTGGATCTCTTTCTCAAAGCTAGGTTGTCCTGTCTGGCCTCAGTGGGAGAGGATACACTTAGCCTTGCTGTGACTTGATGTGCCAGGATGGGTTGGCACCCATAGCGGGGGCTCCTCCTCTCTGAGGAGAACAGGAGGTGGGAATAGGGTAAGAGGCTGTGAGGGAGGGAATTGGAGGATAGGAGGGAAGGGGCTGCCATCAGAGCCAGAGAAACAGGAAAAAAAGAGATATGAATATAGTTTCTCTATAGTAAGGCAGAATATAGCAGGGTGGAACGAAGTCCTGCTGGTGAAAGAAGGCAGACAAATAATTTATTATCCATCTAAGTGTTTCAATGTAATGGGAAACAAGACCAGTACCTAAGACTGAAGAGGGGACAGTTGGTTTTGGAGGTCTGAAGAAAAAGTGTAAAACAATCACTGAGAAGGCAAGACCACTTGTCTACGCGAGTTGAGAAAATGCAAGGCACCATTTTAGGACTCATTTTGAATGTAGTCAGGGTCAAAGCCATGTAAGTTGGAGCAGGTTTGCGCTTTTCTCTTCCTCCTTCAACAAGAGCAGTTTAAGAGCACTGAAAGCTTGTGTGACATTGAGTGGATAAAGTGTGAGCATCAGTGATGAGAGTCCAAACAAAGTGAAAATACCGTCAGCGGTATTGGAGATTTTAATTAAAGTAATGTCGCCTTAGGCTCTAGAGTAACTGGAGTTCAGATAAAAACACATAGCAGAACATGTATGAAAATGAGATAATACCTTTTTTTGTTGTTTTTGGTAGTGGTGATATTTGTGATCAGAGAATTATTTAAGAAGTTTTTATAATATAATGTTTATTATCTCTCAGGATAATAAAATCACCACGTACTAAAATGGTATTGTTAAGAACTACACCACACAGAGAATGAAAGTGAGCATTCTGTGGCTAGTGGATACTGTGTTGACATGGGCCGGAAGACTGAGAGTGTCTGTCAGGAGGCAGAGCACTAAGACTCTTTGACCCACCTTTCTCCAGTTCCAAGCTTTTAGGTCTTGAATTAGATGCACACCCCATCATGCTCATAATCATATATGCTGGGGTTCTAACCCAGGGCTTTGTGTGTGTTAGGCAAACAGTATTCCAAAATGAACTCTATTCCCAGTCTCTGTTTCCATTTACATATGTTAAAAATGAAATAGCAAGTCAGCAGAACTCTTTAATGTTAGAAAAATTATTTTAAGCAGTGAAGATCTTCATGTTTTTTTTCCCTACTGTTCAAATTTCTATCAAACTTTAAACCAACTATTTAAAATGTATTCACTCATAATAACAAACTTTTGGTTTAATACTTTGGTTATTGGCCTTGCTTCTATGCATGATATGAAATAATTACATATTTCTTAAAAACAACCCATGGGTCTGTTCTACTTTTTGCAGGGCGGATTTTAGATAACAGCACAAAAGACCTCAGATTTGCATTTACCAATCTGACACCATTTACAATGTATGATGTCTATGTTGCCGCAGAAACCAGTGCGGGGGTTGGACCCAAGTCAAATCTTTCAGTGTTTACGCCCCCAGATGGTGAGAACTTTCTCCTTTATGGGGTTAATGTGATGTTTTTGAAATGCTTGCGAGTTTTGCTGAGTTGGTAAAGCATAATTTTAGGAGTAACCTGGTTTATGCTTACTTAATTCTCATTCTTTTCCTTATTAAATGACTACCAATTTATTCTGAACCTGTTCTCTCTAGAATATTAAACTTGCAGCATGCTTCATAAAGGAAAGGACCAAAGAGCAAGGAGGAGTAGAAAAGACTGTGCATTAAAGGCAGCAGATAGTCACAGTGGCTTTTTAGCAAAACATGAAGAAGTCATAAGTTAATCACACACATTCAATACTGCTTAACCTCAATATTAAGCGGACATGGGAGGTTTTCTCACAAAAGTCATTACCGGAGGAATCACGATATTCCTACCACCCAGAAGGATGCATTTTGATGAAGTGTTTTCTGAACTACTAAGGCTTCCTGGTGGGAACAAAATACAGTTTTTAGTCCTTACAGAAATCATAAAAACAATATACTTCAAGGCATTATCATATGTATGCTTATTAAGCACCAACATTTTGGGTGAAATCTAGTGCTAAAGCATGATTCAGATTTTCATTGTTCATCTTAAATTTGCTCAATGGCTTCATTGCTGTTTAGAAACAATTACTGGCACGAAGGACATCATGTTTCAGAATAAAGTAACAATAGAAAAAGTTTCCAGAGTTTGTGTGGTAGCTAACACACAATAGCTGTCAAGTTACATGTACAAATATGTGCACGCAACTACCTGCACAATTCCATTGGGAGTGCATTCTTTACATTATCACTTATGGGTTAGGCCATTAGAGGGCAGCAACCATCAGGAAATTTTATACATCTGTCTCTTCAAAGAAAGAAAAATGAAACCTTGACACGACTTGTTTGTTGAAAGAATGTAAAAAAAAAAATTATGTTAATCTATTCCAAGTGAAATTCTATGGGCATACATAGACGTTATACATATGTATAATTTGAATATGCATTAAGATTAAGATGGGATGTACACTCATGAGGGAAAAGATTTCATGTGTTGATGTTGAGACTTTAGTGTTTGATCCCATTCAAAGAGCTTTTGCTTTGTGTGATTATCCTAATGTTTTCTCAGTTCAATCCAGAAAGTGCTCTTGAGCATTTCCCAGAAAGCTAAGCAAGTTTTTGGATGGCTATAAAACACATCAGAACCTTTTCTCAAACAACTCTTTTACCTACTATTTTTTAATCAGGTATATGTGTGTGTGTGTGTGTGTGTGTGTGTGTGTGAGTGTGTGTGTGTGTGTGTGTGTGTGTGTATGTGTGTTGTGTGCCTCTGTGTCAAGTGGCATGTGTGGAGATGATCAGAGAAGAACTTTCATGTGTGAGCTGTGGTTATTATTATTATTTTTTACCTTTGGGCCCAGCTCAGTCTCAGGTGACCCTGTTTACTGACAAATGCTTTTACCCACCGAGCTACCTACCCAACACTATTTTCTAGTCTCAATTTATACAATTCAGTACACTTCAAATTTTTGCATGCTTTCAAGTCTGTCTTTGGGGCTTTAAAACTCAGTATATAGTTTTAGATTGTTGCTTGGGCAGGGATGTAGCTCAGTGACAGAGCACATTTCTAGTGTGCGTTAGGCACTGGATTCAATCTGCAGCATAGAAATTTTCAAAGCAAAAAAAACCAACAAAATTTATTGTTTCTTATTGATCTTGCTCTTTAGCATTTGACTAAGATAAAGAATTAGATAAAGTGTTGACATCAACAGTGCTACCTTGCTTGGATTGGATGTCACTTAAAATTTATTTCCCTTTATTTGGTCATGTTTTATGCACAAAACACAGATTCTTAAGGACCCTTTTCCAGAATTTTCACATGGGCTGTGTTTCACACCAAATTATCCTGAATGGATGACTGTGTTTCTTGAATATAAAAAGCAGTTTGTCCTATATTTGATCCTATTATCTCCATCAGCTGCTTATCTTAGAGACTACATCCTGCCGGTTTTAGGGTAACCATTGGCTACAGGGGGTTCCAACAAAGGCCTGAAAGGCACAGGTGTTACCTGCTCAAGCCCACCTTCCTTTATGGGGCTCCAGGACCATTCAACTTCGGGAAGAGCTTTTGTGTAATTTAGCAAATGCGAAATGATTCACCTTGTGATTAGTTAATCCTACTCCAAAAAAATTAAAATTAAACTACGAAAGGCTACTAAAACTATCTGGGTATGGTGGTGCACACCTTTAATCTCAGCACCCTGGAGGCAGAGGCAGGCAGACCTCTGAGTTCAAGTCCACCCTGGTCTACAGAGTGAGTTTCAGGATAACCAGGGTTATTACAGAGAGAAAAACAAAACAAAACAAAAGAGTGAGAATCCTGAAATTACATGAGGCAACCAAATAACTCACTGTACTAACAATAGTCAAGTAAAAGTTGCTATCTGAATTTTATTCTTTATCATTTATTAATAAAACAAAATTTGTTTTAGTTTAATTAACATTATTTATTCACTGCCCCATATCTTAAAGTACTGTGTTCTGTTTTAAAATAATCAGAACTAGCTTACTTCTCCTAAATTATTACCTCCAAAAGTAACTAGCGTTGTTACCAGTGTTGACATATTCATAGATGAATGCTAAGCTGACATCTTATAGAGAATTATGAGTGCTATCACATTCCACTGTGGTTGATTTCATTAACACAAAGACTCTTAAGCACCATAGTCTTTTTGGTTACCAGAGAAAATATGCTTTCACTATACTATTCTACAGGATCTATACCTAAGTTTTTTTTTTTTTTTTACATACATCACTTACTATTTTACTGAGCCCATATCTACATAGGCATGAAGAGAGATGATGGAGGGGAAATTGTAATTTAATAATGTCCAATGTTCCAAATGCCATGTAATTGTTGGAAAACCACCGAGACTCTCATCACTTTGTGTTTTTCATAAATGTAAATGGATTTTCATTTTAGTGCTCCCTCCATGCTTTTTAAAGAGAAGTTTAATATGGCTATATTAAATTATGGAGAAAGGTTATTTTCATATAGTTTCTTTGCTACAAAATTATCATCCGATTTCACTTCTTCCAATAGCTTTTCATCTAAAAACTTTAAATTATACAGAATTTATCTTTATTAAATTTGTGTCTTTTCTATTTCTTATTTATCCATAAAACTTACAAATATGTTGTCTTGAGAATGACTCAGTCTCTGTTGCTAAGATCTTTGGAATTGATTCTGTTCTGTGAATAATCGCCCTGTGGGCTTGGTTTTCTTTAATTTTGTATCGATATTAAAGGGATCAGCCTAATCCACACTTCTCTGGTTTCTCTGTGAGAATATGTGGGATACCAGATAAGTGTATTTCTGAAGAGAAAACATAGTGCTGTCTGCTCCACTTCCTTCACACACTGTAGTCTTTATAGTTGGAAAAATGCAACCCCTTAATCTTTACTTGAATTAAAATAGTAGGCATTGTATCAGATTGCATTTTTAAAGTTCTGTTGTTGAATATATGTAAAATGTCTGTTACTTTTCATAAATTTGGCCCACACAGAGACAGTAATAATACATATGTATTTTTCCATGGTATTGATATTTTTGATGTATTCCTACTATGCCTTCAAGAAGAGGAAGGAGTGATTCACTTATTTTTCAAGTAGAAGACTTTTTGCTTGATTAGATAAAAAGTTCAGTTATGAATTAAGTGTTAATTTAAGTTAATGAAAACATGCCTGATTTGTTCTGTAATTTAAGTTACACAATGCTGTCTAAGATCTTTGCTGTGTCTGATGTTTTGCTGGTAGTTACTTGAAAAGTTTTTCTATTCTTGGATAATACACAGGGATAAACACAGTCATAAGTGCTAGAAACAATAATTTTAATAAAATAATTTTCTGAGACAAGAACTTTTGCAGAGGGCTTTATGTCTCTTCCTGTGTTTTCAGATGCCTAGAAGAGTGATGAGTGTGTTCAGTGATGAGTGTGTTCAGGAGTGACTCCCTGATCATGGGGTCTTCCTCTAGAAGTCTTTCCCTAACATCTTTCCTAGAACAAACTATATACTTTTCTCAGACAAGAACACCAGTGAGAGAAGAGTCTGAAGAGTTATCCTGTAGTGGTGAGGGTATTTTTCCTGTTGGTGCTAAGCTTCTGGAATAAAGGCTAATGAGACTCAAATATATATTTACAAATACCTAGGCCATATAGCTAGGTTCTTCTCTGGCTAGCTCATAACCTAAAATAACCCATTTATACTAATCTGTTTTCTGCCACATGGCTGCTTACCTTTACTCAGTTACCACGTGTCTGTCCTTCTCATTCCCAGATGAATCTCTTGTGCCTGACTCTGTATCAGAATCCTTTCTGCCTGCTGGATGTTCCACCTTCTATTCTACATGTTCCTATAGGCCATAGTTTTTTTTTTTTACTTGACAGGCAATGTGTCCTGTCAATTTAATACAAGATATTCATCTACATTATCTTTCATTTGAGACTCAAAAATTGTAGATAATTTTGAGTACATTGAGCTTACCTCCCACTTTCAATCATGGCTTTTGCTCATGCTAGATACTAGAATCCTAACCACAAGAATTATTATTCAGCCCCAAATATTCAACAAGTAAGTAGATATATTTATATTGTTATATTGTCTAGGAGGTTTTTATACTGATAACTTCATGGAGACAAAACAATCTATTGGAGGAAAAAAAATCATAGTTATGGCATACTATGTGTTTGAATTAGATATAAATATGTTCTTTGATCATAATAATACTGATGGAAGTTATGATATTATTTTCAGCTTCTATCTATTGTTTTAGATATGGAAAGGCTCTTTTACTTCTGTTTGCACATGTCAACTATATTTCATTGTGCCCTGAGCATGCCAGATACTGGTTTTGGGTATGTTGTTATAATTTTTATTAAAACATCAAGGTTTTGACTAGACATTAATTATTTATAAAGAGCTTCTCTAGAAAGTTTTGCTTATTACTATTGTTATTGTGTGTGTGAACTCCTGGAGGCCTACACATGCCACGGTGTGACTGTAGATGTTAGATAATAACACTGTAGAGTCTATTCTTGTATCCTTTGACCATGAGTTCTGTGGAGCCAGCTGAGGTGCTCAGGCTCGGGTTTTCAGGCTTAAGGGCAAGGGCTTTTAACCCCTGAGCATGGCACCAACTTGAAAATTATTTTAGTAGTGTTGTCTGAGCATGTGGTGTGTTATTTTGTTTTAGGGAAATGTTGTTATCCTGTTCCTCATATTTTAAGAGAAATTCAAATAAAATTAGTTTTAAATTTCCATGAACTTAAGGGATCTTTTGCCACACTTAACATATTAGTACTTATGCTAGCCAGTTTTTCTAGAGCTCCTTATATATCTAACAGCATGGGTTAAGAATTTAGGGCATATTTGGGCTTTTAAAATACATTTTCTCTTTCTATATCTACTTTAAAATATTAATTAATTAAGTAATCAATTTATTTATTTATTTATTTTAGTTCCAGGTGCAGTGTTTGATTTACAAATCACAGAAGTAGAAGCCACAGAAATAAGAATTACTTGGAGGAAACCTCGACAACCAAATGGAATCATCAACCAATACCGTGTGAAAGTGTCAGCCCTAGAGACAGGAGTAATTTTGGAAAATACTCTGCTCATAGAACAAGATGAGGTATTACAGTTTTATTTCTGATTTTGCTGGGCCCTTCCTATTGGTTATGGTTATGGTTATGGTTATGGTTATGGTTATGGTTATGGTTATGGCCGATTTGCCAAACTTCTACATAAAGACTTGGCAAACTTGCTACTAGGAAATAAAATTAATTGAGGTGTGTTGAGGTATTAACTAGATCATAGGTTTTTGGGTTTTTTTTTTTGTTTGTTTTATTTTATTTTTTAGGATTTATTAGTTAAGTGTTACTACTCTTTTTTCCTATGAAAAATGTCAATTGAACCACCACCCAGGACTGAACGTACTTCTATATGTGGGTTTTATCATTTTATATAAGTTTGATTTACGTGCTCTCTCAAAGGCTTATAGTTAAGAACAGTTGGAAAAAAAAAAAAGAATTCTGCCCACAAGCGATTTTGTCCTATTTGACCTCAAGGAGCTAGAGACCTCAGCACTGCCTTTTATTAGTGAAACAATGTAAGTAAATATAAAGAAATTCAAGTGCTCCATTTAACAGGAGAGGACTTGGTCTTTATTAATAGGCTGCATTTAAGCAGAGTGGCTCTCTTATTTTCTTCTTGTCTTTACTAGGAAGTGCAGGCAGCTGATATCTTTCCTTCCCTGAATAAGCTACCCACACACCTGTGAAGACCCTTGAAGCCCCCAGACTTCTCATAGCCTCATGCTGGCTGCTCCCTGGGGCCCTGTAAGGCTAAGTATACTTAGGACCAGAGTAGCAATCAGTGAGCCATTAGAAACAGATGTGATACTTATGAAGGAATTGGCTTCTTCTGTTTTCAGTTCAGAATTGCTACACCTGTAGCTACTGTATTGCTACTGTAGTGTTATCCTTCTTCTCTACACTCCTGGCTATTCCTGGTATCAGACTTCCTTTAACTCTGGCATTGATTTTACCATGATACTCAACACTGTAGCTATTTAGTACCTCTCATTCATAGTTCTTACCCACGTCACCCCCAGGTTAAACTTCAGTCATATGTTTTGGTGTCCTTTTCCCTGTGTGATGGATATTGAGTTCTAGGTTTTCTGATATGCTAGCTGGCAGCTCATCAAACAGCAGAAGCGTGGGCATTTGTTCCTGCTGAGAACATCTTAAAATAGATACTTAGTTTTCTTTGAACCAGGTGACAGGCTTCCCAAATTTGCTAATGACATTTGTTGACTATCCAGACACACCTGTTTTTCTCTAGAAGTTAAAAGGTTCTGAAAAGGCCAGTTGGAGATCTGTAACATAGTGAAAACAATTTGAGTCATTCAATCTGCATTTAAATATGGACCTGGCTATTACAGGATAAGATGGCTAAGAGTGTAGGTACAGAAGGCAAATGGTTAGGACTTACCGTCTAGTTCTGCCGTTATTGATAGTTTAAACCTGGGAAAGGTAGCATGGCTCTTCTTAACTTGAGATTTAACTTAGGAATTACGAGACTTCCTATAACAAAGGGTCAGTGATGAAGATTTAATGTGTGATGCGTGTGATATGTGTGAAGGACTTAGCACTGTAGCTGACATGCAGTAAGTTCTATGCTGGTATTTGGACTTGTTGGAATTAATCTTGGCATTAGATCTGTCACTCTACTCAACATTCAATGTCTAAAGCCCTTTTACTAAGAAGATCCATTCTGTTCTTAAGTCTGTAAGGGGATCCTTTCTTGTTAGATCAGATTCATTTCAGGTACTCTACTTGTCATGTTATTGGCCATTGTTTCACTTTAGAACATTGATATGGGGTGGTAGATACAACAGAATGTCATAACAAGGGACCTTTTGTCTTAGGCCTGTCTCTGCTATGCTTTAAAACTGTGACCTTGGACAAGTCAACCTATAAAGAATTTTTACTTTCATGGTTTTTTTTTTAAGTGTGTGTGTTTATATGTGGGGTGTATGTGTAGTTGAAGGTCTACATGTACCATGTACTCATGTGGAAGTCCTTACGTGACTTCCACCTTTTTGTTTGAGGCAGGATCTTTCATTGGTCCACAGTTTTTTTTTGCATGAGCAAAGATGGCTGCCCCAAGATCTTCCAGCGGTCTGTATATGTGCCTCCTTTCTCTCCATCACTGGAAACATTGGTGTGTGTCATTGTACTCTGCTTTTTATGTAGACTCTGCGGATGTGAACTCTGGCACTCAGACTTTTCTAGATAGTTGCTTTACAACTGAGCTTCCCCTTTTGTAATGTTCCCCTCACCCCGTGTCTCTTACAGGGGTAGGAATGTAGCTCAACAGATAAAAGCCATGGCTTAATATCCTCATTGGTTATCCTGCTTTCTCATACTGGGTGTCTCTCATATTAGGTAATCACTCTTCTCATTCACTTCTACCTCTGTCTCAAGAGCATTTTTAAATCTTTGGAATTGTGTTAGGAGTTCCATTTGGCCTCAGTGTCAAACACAGGGGTTGAATACCATTAACAATCCTCATGATAGTAAAACAGTTCTTCTCTAAAATAATATGTTTTCTTTTCTAGATCCATTGTGTGAGGGCTTACTTTATAGCTTTTTATACCACTTGTTCTTTCCTTCTTCACCTGCTTTTATATTCTGCAACTTTTCAATGTTTTGAATTTAAATGATTAAAGAAAACAGCAAAGCTAACAGCTGTCCTTACTATTTTCTAACATCTTTACAGAGGTATTTTAGAAAGTTCAGAAAGTTCTCTTTTTCAACCCTCTCATATCTTATAACACTTTATTATGTAGTTGTTTGTTTGTTTGTTTGTTTGTTTGTTTGATATCAGGTCTCCATGTTACTGGTATATACCACCGTATACCCTGAATGTAGCCACTGTTAAAAATGATCTCACATTTTCAATCATTGGTTCCTCTTTGAATGCTTGTTTTCTTCCTTTCATTTCTGATACTGGAGATTTCTACCTGGGATGAACATTATGACCTTGTGTGTTTGATATGTTCTCCTTAGTATTCAGGAGTCACATAGCCAGCTCTACCTTCAGAGCACGACTCATGCATCTCTGTCTCACTCCTGTGTCCTCACCTTCACTCAGTATTGCACTTTCCTGGACTTCCATTGTTCTCCCATTATGATAGTTTCCCGCTGTTATGTGATTATGTGACACAAACTCAGCAGCTTTAAGCAATGCACATAGTGAACAATGTTCAATGTTTTAGAGTTTATTGGCTAGCATCTGCTTGTACCCTATCATCACAGCTGGTGAAACATTTAGTTATATCACAGTTTCTAACATCCAGAGCGTAGAACAGAGTAATCAAGATTTCTCCTTAGGGTCTCTAGAGCTGCAGTCAAGGGGTTGGCTGTGGTGTGGTCTTACCCGGAGGCTTGACTGAAGGCGCATCTTCTTCTAGGCTTGTCCATTGTTTGGCAGATTTAATTTTCTTTTGGCTGTAGAACCAAGGACCTTCATTTCTCATTGGCCCTTTATTTTAGTTGGTGCCACCTTTTACTCCTCAAAGATACTACAGTTTCTTACCAAGGAACTGGTTTGTCAGTCTGGCCTTTTACTTCATAAAACAAGCAAAGGAAGGTCTGTATAACGCCATGTGGTTACGTTCCTTCACTGTTGTAACAGTAACAGTTCCCATCTCACCAAAAGAAGGGGAAAGAGATTATTGGAAACCTGACAGCAGGAGGCAGATGAGGAGGGGCTGGCTGCGAGGCTGTTCACTACAGATTTCACATACACTCTGACACTATACTTCTTTGTTCATGAAAGTAAACATGTAATATTTGAGAACAGAGGAAGCTGATGTGTATGTATCTGAGTCATGCAGCCCCTCCCTATCACAGCCAAGTCAAAAGACAGTAAAGGAATCTAACACAGAATATAGGCATCTTATTCAGTGATTTTAGAAATAAACATATAGCCAAACCAGAAACGCTTAAGATCAAAGCCTGGAGAAGGGAAAGCCAGAACAGCACATTGGTACTGTCATTATAATCTTTCATCATTTCCATCACCCCATCCTTTTTTTCTGCAGCTCATGGGCACATGTAATAGTGATAAAATTATAAAGAAACAAAACTAAAATATTCTATGTTTTGTCTCACTGATACCATCGTTGTCATTGGATTATTTTTTACTGTACCTTTGTGGTTTTCTTTTTTTTTATTTATAGGGTTTATTAAAATAACATGAAGTATATTTAGGATATCAGACTTGACATTTAAAAAAACATTAGAAAAATATGTCTGAAATTTGAATATCATATCTCTAGGATTTTTATTTCAACCTCTCAACATGTATTTGAATTTCATCTATAATATTTTTAATTAACAACTGAAACTCATACTCAACTAAATGTGATGATAGGGTATTAAGACCACAAAGGCAGATGCTAGCCAATAAACTCTAAAACACTGAACATTGTTTTCTATGCCACATTGTTTTTGCTTTGCTTGTTTGTCTGTTTTAAGAACAAACATATTTTTAGAACCTCATAGAACTACGAGGTTCTATGTATTCTGATAAACCCATAACATACGTAGAGGAATAACTAACTTTTATTCTTTTACTGATTTGGACTGAAGTAGTTGCTTGATGCTTAACAGTCAGTCCTGCCCTCCTTTCTAGAGCGGTGGTATTCATTATAGTGGTTCTTGGGGATGTGAAACCATGAAAATATAGTCTAACCCACTCTGCTGTCACTAACTTGATCAAATGACAATAGAAGGGAGGTAGAATTTCATTAGTACAATCAAGTGATATCTCATGGGCACATTTTTTTTGACATATGGTATCTTAAAATGCTATTCTGCATAGTAATACAACAATACATAAATATTTAATTTTTTATTGTGGGTGGACACAGTTTTCTTATGCAATATCTTCCCCTTGTCATGAGTCCTGCTTTCCAGAACATCTTTCCAGGGTCCCTCTCCTATGTATATTTCATAATGTGACAATGATCCTTTCAGAAAACAGCACAAACTTCTATATTGAATTAAAGTAGAACCATGCAAAGCATAACTAATTTCTCCATTAGTGTAAATTTTATCCTATTAAAACAAATATTAAAATTAAATTTTTTGGATACCATATTCTTATAGCACTGAAGTCTGAAGACCCTAGTTGATTATCATACTTTGATACAGCCTGAGGCATTTTTTCCAGTAGTTATCATCTTGGTTGCTAGTACCACAGACTTCAAAGTTTAATATTGTTAATTTTATTCATTCTACACCTTTCTCAAGCATATCAACCCTTTTCCTGAGGAACCAGGAGAGCCCAGTTGGTACAGAGGAGGCTGAGTAGCTAGGAAGGCTTTAGCAAGAGTATACTGAACACAGATTAAACAAAAACTGACTAAAGCCTGAAGTATTTGTTCACCAAAATAATGTCTAGAAGTAGCATCCTTAAGAATACTTTTAAAAACGTTACTATAAACTTTCTTTTTACCCCCCTTTTTGATAGCAACACAAATGTTATATAGAAATTGAAGTATCTCTTAAGAATAAGTTAAACATCCCATTAATTCAATTCAGCAGCTCTCTAGTGAATCTTAAGTTGATAGAAATCCCACTTGTTGCCATGAAGGTTATTACATGTAAAATCAAGTTGGTTTATTCAGGTGGATTGGGACTTTAACTCTGCAGACTTCTAGTTCTTTCACATAAATTCCAAGGATTCCTCTGTAACATATGCTAGGCCTTTCATGTTGACGAATTGTGACATTCCCCAACTCTATGGTTCTTAACGAGGGGCAACTTTGCTTTCTTCTTTCTTTCTTTCTTTCTTTCTTTCTTTCTTTCTTTCTTTCTTTC
>NW_026596073.1:1679936-1705857 GCF_907164565.1 Psammomys obesus | reverse complement strand
TTCTTTCTTTCTTTCTTTCTTTCTTTCTTTCTTTCTTTCTTTCTTTCTTTCTTTCTTTCTTTCTTTCTTTTTTGAAACATAAAGTAACATCTGAAGATATTGTCTTTGTGTAGGGGTCAGGGATGAAGCTAAACATTCCTTAATGTACAGGATAACATAAAACTTGTAACAAAATTACTTAATACAGATGAATTCAGTGGTTCTCAATTCCAGTAATTTGCACTCTGTAGGTGTCAAATTGTAAGCATTGTGATGGCTTTACTTTTCCACTCTCGTCCCTTTATTTCTACATATTTCTTTCTGCCCTTTTCCATTCTTTTTTTTTTAAAAGTAATTTCATCTAGTAATTTTTGCTCTTAAAATTCACTGTCTTTTCTCTCAAGAAAAGCCCAACATCTAACCTAGTGCCATTTTGAAAGAGACAACATGTGAGAACTATTCTCAGCATGGAACAGTTAATGATGATCTATAACATTCTGGGTTGATAGAAAGCAGAGTTCAATTCATTGCCCTGGTTTAAGATGGAGTTTCCAGTGAAAATTAAAATTGGGGTAAGATTCAGAGTCATAAGTTTTCGTGCCATCTCTTACATCAAGATGGCAGTTTGTCAACAGGTATGCTCAACTTGGTTAATTGAGGGAATGCTATGGTTGCCTCGCCATAATTTATTTGACATGTGGTAGAAACTATTGAGAGATTTAATACAAAATTACAGTTCAAGGTGAAGCTCTTTGTGCTACCTCCTGATTTCATCCATAGTGCTTTGTAAATTGTAGATTGTCAGGAGGCAAATGATTGATAGTGGGAACAGCTGTCTGGTTCCAACATAGCCTATTGGCTAGAATACCAGAGTGTTTCTGAGTTATAACTTTGTGATTCATGTCTTCCCCATTTCCCTGTGGATTCAGAGCTCAAATGAGCTGTAAGAAGTCAGAAAATCTTTGCTTAGTCTCAGGCTCTCTTTCCTAGGTTCTTTAAGTGATGTGAGTAGATGTCCTCTACTATTCCCCCAAACACATATGCTTATTTGGAGGCTGATATCAAAGACTGATATCAGAATGTCTTTCTTATTTGCTTACAATGTACTTGTATAATTTTTTTTATTAATTCTTTGAGTTTCTCAGTGTCTTCTGATAAAATTGACCACAACGTTCTCCCTTTACTCTTCCCAACTTCTTCTTAACTTCATGTTTATAATTTATTTACTTTTTAAATAACCCTTTGGCTCCAATTTGTGTTGTCCATATATTTTAGTGTGTGAAGATATCTTCTGGAGTGTCTTTGTCCTACCAGGAGTCGTACATTAAAGTAAATTGACACTGTCTGAAGGACTTTTGAGTCTTTAAACTACAGGGTCTTAGTTTTGAGACAGGGTTTCTCACTGAACTCTCAGGACTCATGCTGTTGGCCATGCTAGCTAATCAGTAAACATACCGCACTCACCTGCCTCCTTAGTATTATTTTTGTTTTGTATGTGCACATGTGAATACATGTTCAGATACATATGGGAGCATGTGTATGTTCAAAAGCTTGTTGAGACCCAAGATTGATGGCAGGCATCCCCGGAGTCTCTTTCCGCTTTGTGTCTTGGGGTGGGGTGTTTAAACTGAAGCCAGTGCCCACTTAGAAAGCTAGTCTAGCTGGGGAGCTTGTTCTGAGGATTTGCTGTCTCAGACTGCTGAGCTCTAAACTTGCAGGTAGGCTACTGTGCTGCCTGGCATTTGTAGGTGCTGGAGGGGTCTGAACTCCAGTCCTCATGATTATGCAAGCAGTAAGCATTTCATGGTCTCAGCCATCTTCCTGGTGTCTCGATGATTTCTCGTTAATTTTAGTAATGCTATTTGGAAGACTGTAAGTTCTCTTGAATAATTTCCCCATTAAAAAAAAATCTCTCAGAAAGTTGGCATCTAAATAATAGGTTTTGTAGATATTTACATTAATTGAACTATTCTAAAAATGTTTACCTTTTGAGTTTTTTTTCTTGTGCTCCAACTATTATTATTACTTTTAAAAACACCAAACACATTAATGATAGCAACAACAACAAAAACTCCAAACCCAGTTTTGGCTCCAAAGATGATCAAAGCCATGTCAAGTAATTAGCAGCCAGGTATCCTAGTACATAGCGATAACCAGAGCATACATATTTAATATGTTATCCATTTTAACAGCATAAAATCACTTAATTGGCAAGTAACAGAGTAGACTATTTTCAAAAGAGTTTAGAGGTGAGTTTGAGAGTCATTCAGTTAAAAAAAAAAAAGATGTTTTTTATAACCTAGAACCCCTGCACAGATGTAGCCCATGGCAGTTCAGTGTCCAAGTGGGTTACATAATAATGGGAAGAGGGACTGCCTCTGACATAATCTGATTGTCCTCCTCTTTGATCACCTCCCCCTGAGGGGGGAGCAGCCTCACCAGGCCACAGAAGAAGACAATGCAGCCACTCCTTATGTGATCTGATAGACTAAGATCAGAAGGAAGGAGAGGAGGACCTCCCCATCAGTGGACTTGGGAAGGGGCATGCGTGAAGAAGGGGAAGGGAGTGTGGGACCTGGAGGGGAGGATGGAGGGGCTTATGGGGGGATACAAAGTGAATAAAGTATAATTAATAAAAAAAAGATGTTTTAATACTTTCTTATTTTCTTTAAACCTTGTATTTTGGGAAATTCGAAATAGAAAAGTAGAGAAAATTACATAATTAGATCCCAAAAACTCACTGCCTGGATTTAGCAAATATCATAATTCTGAATGTTCCCTCCACTGGTTCCTGTTGTTGTTTCAAATGCGGACGTGTTTAAAATGAACTCCAGATTTGTTCTTGTATGCCTATATGGACTGAATTTCCAAAGAATGGACATTTTCTTCCACTTCCATGTAACCATAGGGCTACACCTAGGAAAAAATATCAGCATT
This sequence comes from Psammomys obesus, assembly GCF_907164565.1. NCBI lineage: Eukaryota > Metazoa > Chordata > Mammalia > Rodentia > Muridae > Psammomys > Psammomys obesus. Next base: position 1,702,941 of record NW_026596073.1, on the reverse strand, counting down.
GCCTTGGCTCATCGAATCTATGCTATAATCAAATGTTTCTGTCCATTTCTAATGCCTTTGTTGACCAGTACGTTCAAATTAAAACCCAAACTCCACATGTTTCTGTGATTCTTAAGCCTCTTGAGGCAATCCTTTTTAAATTGTTGGTTAAAATTAATTTCAAGATTAACATTTTATACTGACATTTGAATAAAACATATTTCCTCCATTCTACTTTGCTCCATTTTACTGGGTTGGGATCATCAAAAGAAAGTGACATCAAGCTATCCCTACCTCCATATGTAATCTGGTCTTGATATTTTCATTCCATGTCTATTATTATTTACGGATTACACTGTTGGATGTAGCAACAAGGAATGTTACTGACTCTATATCTTAGAACCATGGATGGGTATGCTGTGACCCCTACTTGAAACCTATTACCATCAAGGTTTCTTTCTGTTTGTAATTCATTTGATTAAAGATAAATTATAATATCACAATAATTATATTATTACATATACATATTATATATAAGAATATATATTATATAAGAATATATTATATATATTAAAGATATATAATATCTTTACAATATAATATTTGTTATAGGAAGCAGATATGCAGCCACTCATGACTGGTATACTATAAAGGATGCTTAGATAAAGAAACAAAACTTGTTTTAATAATATGCTCAGAATTCTTACAATCTGTGGGCTGAGAAGTTAAGATATTTCAGCTATGAAACCCTTGTATGAAAACATCTAATTATACCATGAAGAAAAGAATACATGTCTGAAACTAATACCTCCTTTTCTCCAAAATAAAGTATCAATCTAGTAAGAACTAGAGTGACCATGTTATGTTACTACGGTGCAGGGTTTTAGTTGAGGACAAAATCTTGGAAAGTAAAGAACACAATAGTTACAGAAACATTATTTTTCTTTTAAAATGCGTAATTCCAAGGCGACAAATTTTTAAGTCATGAGGCATTGATTGAGTTTTCATTCCTTGTAAATATTGACTTTTAATTACAGTATGTGAACAACCCCATGTCTCCAGAAATGATGAACCTAGTGGACCCAATGATAGGATTCTTTGAGGGCTCAGCAGAGATGTCTTCTGACCTGCACTCCCTGGCTTCATTCATATACAGCAGCCAGCCACACAGTGACTTTCCTGCCAGGACTAGCGCTGAAGACCCAAGCTCACCAGTTGGTAAGTAAAATTTTAATTCTTTCTGAGGTGCATAGAAACCAATATCTAACAGAAGTATGAACCTGTGCTTTGAGTTCAACCATGTTATTAATGTTACATTGGGTTGGAGTCAGATACTTCTTTTTAACTGTCAGATAACCTCATGAAACAAATGGAAAGGCCACACAAGCAGCGGCTAGCCCTTTCCAACCCATTTGACCTTCTTCCTAGAGAAAGTAGCACCCCAGAGTCTCTGGCCAAGCTGCATAGACAATCAGTTATTACAGTTGCCAAAGCAGGTGTGATGGGGAGGGATTAACATATCTCCAAATCATTTACAGGCCTCACATTCTCTGCAGCTTTTGACAAATAGGTTTTCAGATGTCACTAAAGGTAAATAGGTCAGAAAGTTACAACTCTAGTGCATGGTGTAATAAACAGGTGTAGGTGTCCCTGGTATGTGGTGATGTCATTAGCTCACACACTTGCTCTTCGGGGTCAGTGAATCTTATTGTTTCTAAGGCTAGGGTTGGTTCTGAAACAACCTTATTGTTTCTAAAGGGCAAATTGAAGGCATGCAGTTATATGATGCAGGGCTGCACTGTTTCTTTGGCTATTATAAAATGTTAGCTAGGAATAGCATGCTATTTCACTGCCTTTTCTATGCTATGGTATTTGCCTCATTCCAAAATAAAAGTGTCATGCTCTTCTATTCACGGTAGAGTTAGTAACAGAAAATTACATTTCAATCGCTACGTGTTTCTTCTATTGATTTACTTTCATGTGCAAAGTGACTACAGCAACACTTAAAAACTAGAAGACCCACAGGTTCTAATACAGCTGCTCCCCTATATATTTCAAAATTAGCTTAGTTCCTAATTAGAAATTGATAGGCAAAATTTAGAAATAAAGTAAATATCTTAGACATTTTTGTAGGCATGTGCGTTTGTCAGTTAAGTCTTAAGCAAGAATGCTTACTTTAAGCAATCTCTGGGGCTAGAGATTGTATAGTAAAATTTATAATGTAGACATGTATAGTTAATTTTAAGTCCAAATAAAACTTTCATTTCTTAATTAAAACTTAGGATTGACTTGTAAGGTTTCCTTCTTATATTTTTGCCTAGTGTTTGATTTCAGGAAAAACAAACAAACAAACAAACAAACAAACAAAAAACCCTCTGCTAGTCTTTCTTTGGAAAGTTATATTTTTTTCTCAAAACACTACCATACTGTTCTGAAATATTTTACCACAACCTGCAAAGCCATATTATGAAAATAAGATGTTTATAGATATTGGGGAGTCTTTAGAATTAGTAAAATGTTCATATTTACTACAAATCGTATGCCTAACATCCTGCATATGAGAATGTATGAAGATATCAATGCATAATGTGCTATTAAGTTTCACTGAGAAAAAATAATTTTGATGGTAAGGTCCAATATTCTGTTTTATTTTTTTTCTTGTTGATTTCAAATAGTAACCACCAAGAATCATTATATTACTGACATCAGCGCTGAACAGCTGTCTTACGTTATCAGGCGGCTTGTACCGTTCACTGAGCACATGATCAGTGTCTCTGCTTTCACCATCATGGGCGAAGGACCACCAACGGTTCTCACTGCTAGAACACATGAGCAAGGTACAGATGCCTTTCCTCTGAAACAATTACTTGCAAATATTATTCACATGATTGATACTTTTGCTTCTTCATTTCTATTAATTGTTCATTCTTCTTTTCAAGTGCCAAGTCCCATCCAAACTATAAAGTATAAAAATATTAGTTCTTCATCTATTTTGCTATATTGGGATCCTCCAGAATATCCCAATGGGAAAATCACTCATTACACAGTCTATGCAATGGAATTGGATACCAACAGAACATTCCAGATGACTACTGTAGATAACAGCTTTCTCATCACAGGTAGAAGGAAAAGTTGTGTTTCTTTTTGCATTCCTACTCCTCTGATGGAAAATTTGCACTTCTACGGACCTTAAATGCTATAGGACATATTCCAGTATTTGGATATCTTAGAAATGTTTATGGAAATAACAATACAACATGTTTCTTTAAGTATACCTTTCCACAGAAAGTAAAAAGGATATTATCACAGCTTTTTATAGAAATACACTTAACCTAAGAAATATTTTACTTAGTATGTGAAAATAATTCATAATGAGGACCTGAATGAATGGACTCACATGAAAAATTAGCTGAGGCAATTCAATTGACAGGGTGTGTGTGTGCCAATTCTCTTTGCTAGGTGCCAAAAGTTATATTTTTTTCCAGCTTACTGCCTTAACATTACAGGAAAGATCTCTGATATCACATGTATGGAAAACCTTGAAGCCCAAAAAATTTGGAAGACTAAGAGTATATGAAACGTGACTTAGAGAGCCAGTCCTTCTAATAAATTATTCACATTGGTCCTCTGGCAAATGGCACTAAGCTAAGAATGCTACTTTTTGAAGATTTTAAACAATATTCTTGTTGTATTTTAGGATTAAAGAAATATTCAAGATACAAAATGAGAGTTGCTGCTTCAACTCATGTTGGTGAAAGTTATTTGTCAGAAGAAAATGAGATCTTTGTGAGAACTCCAGAAGACGGTAAGAATATAAAATATACTTTGAATTTAAAAGGAAGAAAGCAGGCAAGGAAGGAAGGAGAAAGGGAAGGAAGCAAGAAAGCAATGAAAGAAGAAAGGAAGGAGGCAAGCTGGGAAGGAAGCAAGCAAGGAAGGAAGAAAAGATAACATTTTCTTGCCTACCTCATGGAACATTTCTTTAGACATGTTCCGTGTCTAAAACAACAAGCATGAAAAAGCACATGTTTTAAAGTTTTGTTCTATCCTTCCCTAACCCAGAGCCAGAATCATCACCTCAAGATGTCAAAGTAACTGATGTGTCTCCAAGTGAAATGAGGTTGAAGTGGTCCCCACCTGAAAAACCTAATGGGATTATTATTGCCTACGAGGTGCTTTACCAAAACGCAGACACCTTGTTTGTAAAGAACACCTCAACCACAAACATAATTTTAAGTGACCTGAAACCTTACACCCTCTATAATATTTCTGTCCGGTCATATACCAGGCTTGGTCATGGCAATCAGTCATCCTCATTACTCTCTGTGAGAACTTCAGAGACTGGTAAGTTTTTCTTGTGTGTTTGCTTAATAATTCTTAGTCATATAGTAACATAGCTGACAAGTTCCCTGCTGTTTGTATTTTTATGAGAGAAATATATACCTTCATTGTTATTTTTGTGTAAATGAAGTTTATGTACTATTCCTGGCAAAAATGTAGAAAAAAGGCTTAGTTGTTTAAAAACATAAAAACGACTCTCCTGTATAAAGGATATTTAATGTGAAAATCAGTGAATTGTTCAAATGAAAGACTATTAATAGCAAAGACTCATCCAATATGACTGCAGGCTCTAACATAGACACGCTCAGAAGACTCAGTCAGCCTGAGTCTTAACGGTGAGGGCACAGTGGGCAGGAGGAATCTGAGAGGTGAGGTGGAGTGATCCTCAACTAACAGAAATAACACAAGCAACACCATCATTTGTATCTCAGTTTCAACAGTGATTGAGCAATTAACACAAGACAACGAATTTGCCTGGTAATCTTGGAGTATTGGGTTTTTTTTTGTGTGGTATGAACACATATTGAAGCTATTACTATCAGGTCAAACCTGCAATGTATGCTAAGTATATAAACTTACTGTAGAATCTACACATCTAAATGAATAAACGTATACTGGCTGGCTACTGTCAGAACTCCATAAAGATCTCACGTTGGAAGTCACAAATAGTCAAATATCAGCAACCCCATTTAGGTTAGCCAGATCCAAATGTGAAGCTCTGTCCTTGACCTTGATGATCTGGAAATCTAGCAAGGCAATAGACCTCCTCCACTGAGAGTAATCCCTTGAGAGTTTTGCACAGATTTAATATAATGAGATGTCACAACTTTATGGATACAGAATGAGGATCATAATTACAGCAGTACTAAGAATGACAAAAGGAGTACTTTATAGCATCAAGAGCTATTGCACCCTTGAACTAAACTTAATGGATATCAGATTCCATACTGCCATGCCTTGTTGCTCTTATGACTACTGCGCCTAAAGGCAGAATACTTTTTTAGAAGGATAATTGTTCTTTTGTGACTCTGTTTTATTTTACATTGGGCCAATATTTTCGTGGTTGTTGCTGTTTTCGAATTCCTCTTAAAGTGTCACGGTTTCTTTCCCTGGCTTTCATGTAAGTTATCGTCTTAATTCTGGAGTAGAGTACAGCACTAAGTTATGGTTTTTCATCATGAAAAACCGAGGCACTAGAAGGGTCATTCATTCAGCAAACATTTACAATGTTTCAAAACCTATTTTGCACGTAGCAGCATAGAAGGAAATGGTTTCCTTTTCCCCTAAAGTTCATATTAATTTGGAGGGAATTTAATTGCTTAAGGCTAGCCAGCTGGCAAGTGATAAAGCTGGAATTGAAACCAAGCCCATTAGTTATATAAAGCCCATTTTGCTCCCAAAGCACATGCTGGAAAATTGTAAAATGTACTGAGGATCTCTCAGTTCACAGTGGTGATTGGCTATCTGAGCTTTGCATAGTAAGAGGAAGTAAACTATTAAGTTTCAGTGCATTGTGATTTTGAAGAAGCAGAATGCTTATCAGATATTTTACTTCTTAAGTGATCATCATATCAAGGACACTACATTTTAATGTTGAATTTTAAAAATTATTTTCTGAACATTGCAGACATGTGGTAATTTCTTTTGTACTGGAAAAGGTACTTCAATTTCCATTCCATTATCTGTCTTATGATCTTAATTCTAAAGTAGGAATAAGTGAATACAAGAATTTAACTTGAGGGGTAATTTAAAACAAAAATGTTAGTTCCAGAAAATATTTAAGAAAACAAGGCAAAGTAGGCTGTTTTAATAAAATGACCAATAAATCACAATGGATAAGGTAAAGCTGACACTTGGTGGTGGGTCTCCTGAGCCTCATTTCAGGGTTCATTTATTAGACCCCTGATCTAGCTATGAAATAACAACATGGATGGGAAAAGCTACCCCTGAGCTTCTTGCCCACCTGTTCTGGTGAGTCACAGGGGGCTGGCCTGCCAGCCTTCTGAGAAGCTGGGGCCAGCTCATGGAGGATTGTGTTCTATGCCCGAGAGGCCCACTCCCCTAAAGAAGTAGTCTCAGTATCTCCTGCACATTTGCCATCCACGTAGAAGAAAATAGTGGGATTGATACCAGTGAGATTTCCTAGTTCCTGTCGAGCTACTAGCTTTAGCTCCCATGACTGAAGAAGGGTTCAGTAGAATGCTAGGATATCATCTGAAGAACAATGAGCTCAAAATAGCTGTCTGTTCTTAGAATTCAGTAATATTATTAAAATATTTTTTTTTATAAAAGAGCCATGCTTCTGTCAAGCTTTATGTACAATTGTTGTGATAACCCACTGATGTGACCGTGCTGGTAATTACAGAAAAGAAAGTTAGTAACCTATTTAAGAGCCTCACCAGGCTTACATAGTTCTAATGTGTGCATTCTTGGTAGTCATAAGCAGAGTTCAAATAGGGAAGATCAATACAGGGTGATTTTCTGTGCATGGATGAGTTTGGATGTGTGTAGGTATGCTCTCCTTGTAGAATGTGCAGTTTACAAATAAGGTTATCTTACGTGTAGTATACAGAAATTACCAAAATAAGAAAATCAATAAAAATGAATCCTTTGACGGCATAGATTCTCTTTCCTTCTTACCACAAAACTTTCTTTATGGTAATCCTTTAAGTAAATATTTCGAACTTTTATGATTTGGCAAAATAACCACTAATATGAATATAACACAGATTTATACCAAAATTCTGAGCAGAGCTCTGTGAATTTTTATGTTTTAATGAATAACATCTTTATATTTGTCTATATACTTCACAATTTTATATGCCAACTAAACTGTCTTAGGATGTCTTTGTGATAACAGCCTTTATTATAATCATGAATCAAATTATGTCTGTTGTTAGATTTTTTAATAGATTAGTTTACTTCAACTGGTAAATATCACCGTGCTGTTACTATCATCAGGAGTACTTTGAATGTTAGCTGAGAAAATTCTCAGTGTATCTTCACTCCCCCAAATCAGTGAGTCATTTCTCTGCCTGAAGACTCAGCTCTGGCTACCTCCTAAGGATAAATGAATAAAATATGATGGCTGCCATGCTGAGGTCAGGGGCGTGTTTTTGTCCTGATTAGTGATGGTAGGCAAGCAATGCTGGAGGGACACCTTTGCAAAGTGTCTCGAAGTCTCAAGGTATAGTACATTAAAATTTTATTTCTACAGCATTTTAAATAGCTTACCCCCTAATTAAAATTATTACTTTAAAAAGAATGATGGTTTAGTTAAACTATAATTACATTTGAGACTATGCTCCACAAATTTGCATATTGATTGGTTATGGTTTTCTGTAGTAGTCCATCTGTGGCAAAGAGAAGTTCCCTGGATGAGGGGTTGAGATTACACTTCTCTGCGGACATAGGGACAAATGTTGATAGATTGCTGTTAGGGATAAGGCTGGTTTAGTAAATGAGTTTTTGTAGTTTCTCCTCCAAAAACCATGACTTCACTAGCTCTGAATAATTAGCTAGATTTCCAGTGTCAGGTATGGTCTCATTCTTTAAATGTTTTTGAGATGGTAATTTAATACCATTCTCCATTTCCTTTCCTCCCTACAAACCCTACCATATACCCTCCCCACTCTCCTTCAGATTCATGGCCTCTTTTCTTACTAGTTGTTACTGCATGTGTGTATGTATAGGAATAAGTAAACAGATAGATACATAAATAAATACATAGATACATAGTTGATAGATGACAGTACATACATACACACATGTATACCCCCACAATATGTTCCTAAAATTAGTTGTTTAGTCTGTATAATGTGTTAATGGTATGTATGTTTTCAGGGTTGACTAATTGGTTATGGGAAAACTGGTATGATCTTCCCTTTCCTGCTCCCAGATTTTCTCAGTTGGTGTAGTCCTTTGTGTCAAGTTAAAGGTCTCATGGACCTTTCTTTCCCAGCTTGGCAAGTTCATTAGTGTCATCCTTGTTCACCTTACAACTGAGTGGTCATGTTGGGGAGATTTTATGGGTATAGCTTCTGATTATTACTGGGAGTCACAGTCTCACATACACCCTTTGGTTCTTAGAATCTTTCTGCTCTCTCTTCCACATGTTCTCTGAGCGTTGGGTGTGGATTCATTCTGTGGATGTGGAACTGGAGGCCATAAATCTGCATTTTTATTGGTTGTGATTTCTGTAGTGGTCTCCATCTGTTGCAAGGAAGAGTTTTCTTCATGATGGTGAAGACTGCATTTAACCGTGAATATAAGAACAAATGTTCTTAGTCAGAACTTGGTGAATCCTGCTAAAAAGAGGAAGGAAGGAGGGTAGGAGCCAAAAGGGTCAAGAACTCTGCATGAAATTCCACAGGATCAACTAACCTAAGGATACTGAAATAGCAGCCTTCATCCTCTCTGACTATCATGGATATCAACAACGACAAAACAGACAAACAAACAAAACCCCCAGAAACTTACAATCTCACGAAAACTGAACACCTCACAACACAATAGAAATTGGGCCAAGACAGAAAATAAGAAGGATATTAAGGACTTTTTTTTACTGAATCAAAGTGAATATACTACATACTTAAACTTATGGGACACAGTGAAGGTGGTTCTAAGAAGCAGGTTCATAGCACTGAGTGCCTATATGAACCCTCCTCCACTGCTGGTGGGAATGTAAACTGGTACAACCACTCTGGAAATCTATCTGGCGCTTTCTAAGACAATTAGGAATAGTGCTTCCTCAAGACCCAGCTATACCACTGCTAGGTATATACCCAAAGTTTGCTCAAGTACACAAAAGGGATATTTGCTCAACCATGTTTGTAGCAGCTTTATTTGTAATAGCCAGAACCTGGAAACAACCCAGATGTCCATTAACGGAGGAATGGGTACAGAAATTGTGGTATTTTTACACAATAGAATACTACTCAGCAATCAAAAAGGAGGAAATCATGAAATTTGCAGGCGAATGGTGGGATCTAGAAAAGATCATCCTGAGTGAAATATTCTAGACAGAGAAAGACAAACACGTCATATACTCACTTATATAGACCTATAAGATGTGATAAACATAATGAAATCTGTACACCTAAAAAAGATAATCAAGAGAGCAGACATGGGGTAAGATGATCAATCCTCATTTAGAAAGACAGATGGGATGTGCATTGAACGTATAACAGGAGCCTACTGAGCGCATTTGAAAGACTCTAAATAGCAGTGTTTTCAAAGCAAAGAGTCATGACCAAACCTTTGGCAGAGTACAGGGAATCATATGAAAGAAGGGGAGTTAGTATGATGGGGAAAGGATAGGAGCTCCACAAGGACCAAATATATCTGGGCACAGGGTCTTTTCTGAGACTGACATTCAACCAAGGACCATGTATGAATGTAACCTAGAACCTCTGCTCAGATGTAGCCTGTGGTACCTCAGTAACCAATTGGTTTCCCATAGTGAGGGGAACAAGGACTATTTCTAACAGGAACTCAATGACTGGCTCTTTGGCCTCCCCACCCCCCAAGGGAGGAGCAGTCCTGTTAGGCCACAGAGGAGAGCTTTGCAGCCAGTCCTGAAGATACCTGATAAAACAGGATCAGATGAATGGGGAGGAGCTCCCCCCTATTAGTGGACTTGGCAAGGGGCACGGTGAAGATGAGGGAAGGAGGGAGGGACTGGGAGGGAATGAGGGATCGGGACACGGCTGGGACACAGAGTTAATAAAATGTAACTGATAAGAAAAAAATAAAATTCAAAAAAAGAAAAAAGAAAAAAGAAAAAAAAATTGGACGGATCTCATACTACTGAAAATCACACTTTAAAGCCCGAAAGACCAAAATGAAGACTTTTTTCCCTGCAGGAAAGGGCAGATCTCTCAGGGATATAAACCAAATATGGTATCTCAATTTGTAATAAGACTAAGCACCTCCCCTCATATTACGACTGGACAAGGCAACCAATAGGAGAACAAAGGTCTCAAAAGCAGGCAAAAGTGTCAGAAACAGCTCCTGTTCCCTCTGTTAGGAATCTGAGAAAAACACCAAACTACACAATTATAACGTATATGCAGAGGATCTAGGATAGCCCCTATGAGTCCAGGTTAGTGGGTCAATGGAATCAAATAGAAGAACCAGAAATAAACCCACACACCTAAGGACACTTGATTTCCTTTTGAACAAAGAAGCCAAAACCATTCAATGGAAAAAAAAAGACAGCATCTTCAACAAATGGTCCTGGTCCAACTGGATGTCTGCATGAAGAAAAATGCAAGTAGATGCGTATTTATCATGCTGCACAAAAGTAAAGTCCCAGTGGTTTAAAGATCTCAACATAAAACCAGGCACACTTAATCTGCTGGAAGAAAAAGTGGGGAAGAGCCTTGAACTCATTGGCACAAGAGACAACTTCCTGAACAGAACACCAACAGCACAGGCTCTAAGATCAGCAATCAATACATGGGACCTCATGAAACTGAAAACTTTTTGTAAAGCAAAGGACACTGTCATCAGAACAAAATGACAGCCTACAGACTGAGAAAGGATCGTCACCAACCCTACATCTGACAGAGGGCTAATATCCCAAATATATTAAGAACTAAAGAAGTTAAACCCAACAAACCAAGTAACCCAATTAAAAATGGGGTACAGAGCTAACCAGAGAATTCTCAGTAAAGGAATATTGAAAGGCAGAGAAACACTTAAAGAAATGCTCGATGTACTTAGTTATCAGAAGGACAAACAGGATAGACATCAGAAGTAGGGGAAGACAAGGAACAGGACAGCTGCCTTCTACAGAGAACCTCTGAAAGATTCTAACTATCAGAGTATTGAAGGAGAAACTGAACTCATAGCCAAACTCTGGGCAGAGTTCAGGAAACCTTATGAAAGAAGATGTAGATAGAAAGACCTAGAGGGGAGAGGAACTCCACAAGGAGACCAACAGAGCCAATAAACCTGGGCCCAGGGGTTGCTGCAGAGACGGATACTCCAACCAAGGACCATGCATGGAGAGATCCTATACCCCCTGCTCAGAGGAAACCCACAGGATGCTCAGTTTTTAAGTGGGTTCCCTAGTAAGGGGATCATGGGCTCTCTCAGACATGAACTCAGTGGCTGGCTCTTTGTTCACCTCCCCTGTGGGGGTACAGGCTTGCCAGGCCACAGAGAAAGATGATGCAGCCAGTCCTCATGAGACCTGATAGGCTAGGGTCAGAGGGAAGGGGAGGAGGTCCTCCCATATCAGGGGACTTGGTGAGGGGCATGGGAGGAGAAGAGGGAGGAGCGGCAGGATTGCAAGGGAATGAAGAAGGGGACTGGGATACAAAGTGAAGAAATTGTAATAAATAAACAAATAAATAAATTTAAAAAACCAAAGATGTGAGTATATACCATGTGTGTCTTTCTGCTTCTGAGATACCTCACTCAGGATGATCTTTTCTAGTTCCCACCATTGCTTGCAAATTTCATGATTTCCTTGTTTTTAATTGCTGAGTAATATTCCATTGTTTAAATGTACCACAATTTCTGTATCCCTTCCTCCATTGATGGACATCTGGGTTGTTTCCAGATTCTGGCTATTACTAATAAAGCTGCTATGAACATGGTTGAGCAAATGTCCTTGTATAAATGAACAAATTTTGGATATATGCTTAGGAGGGGTACAGCTGGATCCTAATTTTCTGAGAAAGCGCCAGATTGATTTCCAAAGTGGTTGAACATGTTTACATTCCCACCAGCAATGGAGGAGGGTTTCCCTTTCTCCATATCCTCTCCAGCATGTGTTGTCACTTGAGTCTTTGATTTTAGCCATTCTGATGCATGTAAGGTGAAATCTCAGAGACATTTTAATTTGCATTTCCCTGATGACTAAGGACTTTCCACATTTCTTTAAGTGATTCTCTGCCATTCTCAATCGAGAATTTTCTGTTTAGCTCTGTATGCCATTTTTTTATAAGTGGATATTAGATATATAATATAGGATAAACATACTAAAATCTGTACACCTAAAGAAGTTAAGCGAGAGGGAGGACCCTGGGTAAGATGATCAATCCTCATTCAGAAAATCAAACAGGATAGACATTGGAAGAGAGAGAAAACAGGGAACAGGACAGGAGCCTACCACAGAGGGCCTCTGAAAGACTCTACCCAGCAGGGGATCAGAGCAGATGATGAGGCTCATAGCCAAACTTTGGGTAGAGTGCAAGGATTCTCATGAAAGAAGGGGGAGATAGAAAGACCTGGAGGGGACAGGAGCTCCACAAGGAGCCCAAACACAACCAAAAAATCTGGACACAGTGTTCTTTTCTAAGACTGATACTCCAACCAATGACCATGCATAGAGATAAGCTAGAATCTCCGCACAGATGTAGCCCATGGCAGCTCAGTGTCCAAATGGGCATCCTAGTAAGGGGAACAGGGGCTGTCTCTGACATGAACTCAGTGGCTGGCTCTTTGATCACCTCCCCCTGAGGGAGGAACAGCCTTATCTGGCCACAGAGGAAGACAATGCAGTCCTGATGAGACTTGATAATCTAGAGGCAGATGGAAGAGGAGGAGGACCTCTCTATCAGTGGACTGGGGAAGGAGAATGGGTGGAGAAGAGGGAAGGAGGGTGGGATTGGGAGGGGACAAGAGAGGGGGCTACACGTGGGATACAAAATGAAGAAATTGTAATAAAAATTAAAAAATAAATTAGTGAAAAAAGAATGCAAAAAAAAAAAAAAAGAAAACCAAAGATGTTTAAATCTCAAAGAACCCATATGTTGGAAGAAATGGACATATCTCTGATATACAAAGCCAAACATTAAGAAGTCCCATGAGGCTGAGGTGAGCAAAACAAGACAGGAAGCATAAAATACCATGGACTTCTTGATATAGATATTGGGAGATAGAGGCAGAATCAATGAAGATGTAAACAGCAGCATACAGTTATGAACCAGTTTCAATGGCCACTTGCTTGCAGTTAGAAGCCACTTATTTGCTAAGTCAAATGTTCTTGATGAATGAAGAGGGATGAAGATGTGCATTTGATGACTGCTCTGCTAAGAGGTGATGGTATAGGTGACTCAAATGGAATAGAATTCATGGGGAAAGTGCCCAGCTGACGTTATTATTTAGAGACTGTGATAGTTAGGAGAAATTAGAACGTCAAGAAGCTTAGATATTAAGTGAAAGAACAAAATCATATTTGAGGGGACAAGTATTTATGGGAACTGACTTTATTTTTACCATGATACATGTCACAGTGCGTGTTAACATACATTTCTAGGTCTGAGTAGACAGGTCAATGTAATCTATAATAATGAAGGCTTTGGAAGGCCTTTGTTAAGTAAGGAGGGAAGGCAGTTTATACAGATTTATGGTAGGAAGAAGTCTTTTTAGATTTTTTTTTTCTCATCAGTGGAATGGGATACAAGTTTCTCAGGTTATAATGAGGAAGGTTTTTTTTTGTTGTTGTTGTCTTTTTTTTTTCTTTTGGGCAGATAAAGGAAGGTGTAAATGCATATAAAAGAGTAGAAAAAAGAAATATAGGTAACCAGTATTGAAAAAGATCTACTGATGATTTCAGGCTTAAAAAGTCAAACAGGGCTATTCTTTTTTTGTTTGTTCATTTCTGTTTTGTTTTGTTTTGAGACAGGGTTTTCCTGTGTAACCTTATCTGTCCTGGACATATTTATTGTAGCCCAGGCTGGCCTCAAACTCACAGAAATCTGCCTGCCTCTGCCTCATGAGTGCTGGGATTACAGACATGCACCACTTAGCCTGGCTACCTCGTGGCTATTTTCTTTTTTTAAATATTAGTTACAGTTTATTAACTTTGTATCCAAGCTGTATCCTGCTCCCTCATTCCCTCCCAATCCCTCCCTCCTTCCTTCATCTCCCTGCCCCTTTCCAAGTCCACTGATAGGGGAGGATCATCTCCCCTTCCATCTGACCCTGGTATCCTGGTTATTTTCATGGGAATGTGCACACAAAATAGAGCTGGGTCACATGTAAACTGAGATTTAACCAGGAAAGTAAGACAGAAGCTGTTTTGGGTGAAGATGTCTGTGGAGTTATTACAGCAGCTGCTGGGACAAGCCTGAGTGTAGGTAAATAAGGAAATACAATGGGCAAAGAAAACTTGTTCAAAGGTAAAGTTTTTGTTTTAATTAATCAATTACATTTTTTTTCACTTTGTATCCCTGATGTAGCCACTGCCTTTTTTAACTTTTTAAATTACTTTTTAATTTTTTTATAATTTGATTTTTATTTTATGTACATTTAGTGTGAAGGTGTCAGATCCCTTAAAATTGGCATTACAGACAGTTGTGAACTGTCATGTGGGTGCTGGGAATTGAACCTGAATCCTTTGGAAGAGCAAACAGCGCTCTTAACCACTGAGCCACCTCTCCAGCCCCCAAAGGTAGTTTTTGGATCAGGAGTTTAAGAGACACCAGGAGAGGTAGGAGGTAAGAGGTAGCAGACAAATGGAGGAAGATTAACTGTCATAGGTAATTACCATGTCTCAGGTGTTGCTAGGAAATCCAGGTTTAAGGTGAAGTGGGAAAAATATTATTAGAGTTGAAGAAATCAAGGGATGCAGAGTTCAGATGATTGGACATATTATGTGTGCAGATGCTGACGCCTCTGAAGGTAGAAGATAAAAGTCTTTAATTTATTTTTTTTAATTCACTTTACATGCTGATGGTAGCCCTCTCCCTCCTCTCTTCATGGTCCCACCCTCTTTCCTCTTCCTCCTATCTCCCCTTCCCCTCAGCTCAGAAAAGGTGAGCCTCCTTCCAACCAAGTGATCGAAAACCAGGCAACAGAGTCCATGTCGGGGACAGCCTCTGCTCCTCTTTTTTTTTTTTTTTTTTTGTTTGTTTGTTTGAAAGTTTTAAATTTTTTTAAATTTTTTATTAATTACACTTTATTCATTTTGTATCCCCCCATAAGCCCCTCCCTCCTCCCCTCCCGATCCCACCCTCCCTCTCCTTTCCTCATGCATGCCCCTCCCCAAGTCCACTGATAGGGGAGGTTCTCCTCTCCTTTCTGATCTTAGTCTATCAGTTCTCATCAAAAGTGGCTGCATTGTCCTGGTAAGGCTGCTCCCCCCTCAGGGGGAGGTGATCAAAGAGCAGGCCAATCAGATTATGTCAGAGGCAGTCCCTCTTCCCATTACTATGTAACCCACTTGGACACTGACCTGCCATGGGCTACATCTGTGCAGGAGTTCTAGGTTATCTCCACGAATAGTCCTTGGTTGGAGTATGAGTCGCTGGGAAGTTCCCTGTGTTCAAATTATCTTGTTCTGTTGCTCTGCTTGTGGAGTTCCCGTCCCCTCCAGCTCTTACTATTTCCCACTTCTTACATAAAATAGCAGACCCACATGAAGACCAAACTGCCATCTGGGTACATCTGTGCAAAGGACCTAGGTCCAGTCCAGTTTTGCAGAAATGGTATCGTGAGACCATCTTAGAAAATGATATAACCCGTCTAACCTGGGAATGTGTCTCACTGACGACAAAGCATTGTAAAGGATCCGCAGTTCTTTAGTAGGAAGAAAGTTGAAAATAACTACACTGACTAGAGGATTCACGAATACAGCTTCCCAGGTCTTGGAATCTAGCGCTATTGGGGTTATGAAAGAAAAACACATCCACTCTCGAAGAGTCCTTGGGGTTCATATCCTCAGCAATTTAAACTTTTCCTTGGATACAGAAGATGACGAAAGCAGTTTAAAGGTGGTTGCTGAGGACTTTCTTAACTGTAGCTGATTGGTTTGAAATGACACTAAAATTTAGAATTCTTTGGAAGAGACAATAGGATTATATTGCTAGACATTGCTGCTGTTATTTTATGTGTTAAATTATATTTTTTAATCAACGTTTAGAAGCTTTTATATTCTAGCATTAGTTTTTTTTTTTTTTTCCTTAGTGCCTTAGCTAATAATAAGACCCCGTAACTGGCAAACATTATATCGATACTTTCAGGGAATTTTGAATTTTATAATTATTATGTTTATAAGAAGTAATTTCATGTCTATTATATTTAGAATATCATTAAAAAAGTTTAAATTCTTTTCTACAGAGAGGAAAAATGTCTCATAATAGGACCATAAAATGCAATAAAGTTCAGATATTTAGTTTGCATTATTTAATTGCTCCCTTGAATAGTCATTATTGTTACTGCTGTGGGAAGGAACTTTTAAACCACAGTTGTTGCAATCATGAACATGCCTCTCTGATTGTTGCAAAGAGATGTTTCTTTTATGAGGAATAATGAAAATGCTTATCTCTGGCTATAAAGATAAATAATTAGAATAAAGTTAGGGTTATTCTGAGATCATATGCATACATGCAACATTATATAGCCTGAGCAGATTTCTTTTGTGGATTCAGGATCACACACATTCATATGGTTTGTATAACTGTGAGTATAAATGTTTTTGAAATTATAATAAACTACATCATTCCCCATTCATGATAATATAAAAAAATATTTAAACACACGCACACAAAGAAAGATGAACTTAAGCTGTCCTGTTTAAGATTTAGCGAATTTAAGATGTGTTTATTGTATTGTTTTGGGTTTTGAGTGTCTGACTCTGCTTTCCTTTTCCTCTTGTTTATTTTTTAATTGACCTCTGATACTGATCCAATCCATTATGTTAAAATGACTTAAGTTATTTTTCATAAATTACTTGGTAATTCATAGTGTATTCATTGTGTAAAAAAATATATCAATTTGAAACTCCTGCAAAAGTATATAAAGTTGCTCTACAGAATCATAGCTTGTATTTCCCTTTGAGATGACCTTTCACCCTCTATACTTGTTAGTAGCTATGGTTTCTTTCTTTCTTTATTGAAAGGAAAAAAGCTTTGTTTCAACTTTAACAAAAATTGCCTGTATTCACCACAAGCAATGGCTATATTTTCCATTAATTTTAAAAATATATTTAAATGCAATCCAAATGAAGAAAATAATCTAAAAATAGAGTATAATCATCACAGGGACAAACATATATTCTAAGTCATATAAAGAAACAGAATTATGGAAACATAAATAATGATATATGTCCAGGAATACAATGTGTGGTATCTTCAAATTAGTACTTACAATCCATTGAAATTCTGCTAATACACACCAATTGGAATTTTGCCAAGCTCCTTTAGCTTGATCTCATGAAGGCTAATTGAGAACCAGGTGTGAGATGTCATTGAAAAGTTTACTCTCCCAAAAAGCAGGCAGCTACATAGTTTCAGCTGCTTAAGAGGCATTCAGATTTCAAGGACAGTTACTCTATTTCCTGAATGAAAAATGGGCAAAATCTCTACCAAGAAAGGTAGCAAATCATGAAACCACAGCAGTGAAGGTACTTAATGTCAAGGAGGAAAAACAATAGCAAATTCATGGATAGTATACAGAGCATTCTCACTTACCATGAAAATAAAATTCTCTTTCAAAAATTTTCGATGTATTTCTGTTTCATCCATAAGCTCATTTGCTTAAAGAAATTTTCACTAAATAAAATGTTCATATTAGAATTTTTATTTTACCTCATAATTATTAATGTTTGTATTTCTACTAATAGACTCATAGACAAACATGTACATTCATTCACTGAAACCTTTTTAATTGATGGAAATTGTAAGGTTTCGAAAGAGAGAAAGTTTTCAAGGCCTTGGACATCAGGTAGTAGAAACACATAGAGATTGAATAATGAAATGTAATGTGGGAAATAGTACAGGAAGAGATGAAAACAGATTTTTGAGTAATAAAGGTTGTATTTAAAGAGAGGATTTATAGTCATGTGAGTTTTGATTAATTAAGGGCATTAAATAATGGATATCAGACTTGAAATGTCTTGGTACCAGAACTGAAGTGAATTGTAAGTTAAAGGATATTGAAAAGTGGGGTATTTGAATGGCGTGACAAAAATAAGACAAAAGCCATTTCAAATTGGGAAATGATGAAATCGGTTACCATTTGGAGATAGAGGGCCATATGTAATTCTTCAGATTAGAAAGTCTGCTTTAAACCAAGTTATGCAAACTAGTTTAATCTAAGATACACACTTTTTTTGGCTGCAATACCATATGAAGTAATAATAGGTCTTTCCTTTGCTGTCTATGTAAGTCAGATTTTCCAACAACAGAACATTACTGATTTTTTTTCAAGTTATTAATTTTTTTAATGTTAGTTAGAGTTTGTTAACTTTGTATCCCTGCTGTATCCCACTCCTTCTTTTCCTCCCAATCCCACCCTCCCTCCCTCCCTCATCTCCTCCCTGCTCCTTTCCAAGTCCACTGATAGGGGAGGACCTCCTCCCCTTTTGCTATGGTTTCTTTACACCCTACTCTGTTTAGGATGCATAGCACCATCACTCTGTGGTTAGTGTTTGCATTTAAATATCTTCTGGAAATTATGTGAAACCTTTAGGTGGGAAGTTTTAGGATGCAATTGTTTTATAAAATTTCATCTTCATTTTCCCTGCAGTACCGGATAGTGCACCAGAAAATATTACTTACAAAAACATTTCCTCAGGAGAGATTGAGGTATCCTTCCTTCCTCCAAGTAGCCCCAATGGCGTCATACAAAAGTACACAATTTACCTTCAGAGAAGTAACGGCAATGAGGCAAGAACCATAAATACAACCTCGTTGACTCAGAACATCAGAGGTAAAATACAATTCTACTGCTTGGTATTTACCTTCGTAGGGACAGCATGACCACAAAATAGTAACCTAGCACGTTAAATACCTTAATTTTGGTTAATTATATCCTGGGAATAAGAATTCTTTGTGGCAAAACAATACAGGAATTTATGAGAGTCATATGTGGAAATACTCTAGGTCTTCTATTTTCTACAATTCTTATATCTTGTATTCATAACAGAAAGGATTATGCGTGTGAGTGTGTGTGTGTGTGTGTGTGTGTGTGTGTGTGTGCCACTACACACGTGGACGTAGAAGACAATGCTGGGTGTTTGTGTTCCCTTTGCTCCTCATTGGAGATAGGATCTCTTTGGTGTTTGCCTCTGAACTACCTGTGCCAGGTCAGATAGCCAGTGAGGTTCTGAGGATTCTCCTGTATCAGCCATCTCCCTGACTTTACAGCACTGACTTTACAGTTACACATCACTGTGCCTGGCTATACATGTATTCCAGAGATTTGAACTGAGATTCCCCAGGATTGCACAGATCTTAGTTTGCCCACCGAGACAACCCCGCAGCCTCTTCTTTAGATTCTTAGACTGCTAAGCAATCCTAGTCCATTTAGTTTTTACTTTTGGAAGAGTGTTCAATTGAGAATACTTTTATCGTTTGCCTCTTGCACATTATTAAAGGATATATTCCCTGTATTAATTTATGTATTTATTTCTGTTTAGGACTGAAAAAGTACACCCATTATGTGATTGAGGTGTCTGCCAGCACACTCAAAGGTGAAGGAGTTCGGAGTATGCCAATAACCATACTGACTGAGGAAGATGGTAAGACTACATTATACATACTGATACACTTTTTTTTTTAACATTTCAAGGGATCTATATAGATGAGAATGGGCTATCAGGGGTAACTTGTCCATAAGTTGGAGACAGATATAGAATGAAACATAGTGTAAAAATTCCTTTCACAAAAACTATCAGCAAATACACAGCACCAGTACTATATAAAGATTTCATTGTTACGGTATAAGAGCAGCTACAAAAGATTTGAATAAAATCAGATAGATACACTTTTTTTTTTGCCTTTGAAGCTAACTGTATTATTTAAATGTAAGTAACAATTTTATGGGAAGCTGTTAATGCCCAATACTTTTAGGTTGAATAGTGTGAATACTGTGTCCCAACAGTGTACAGCATTTTATGGCACTTGCAGAAGTTTTGGAGTAGAATCTATATAACTTTCAACGTGTTTTATGGTATTAGGATTAGTGCTTTAATATATTCATGATATATTTTTAGATTTCTCTATTTATTTGTCAGTGTGCTACCCCTGAATGTCAATATTGTTTTTTTTCTTTATTAATTTTTTTATTTTTTTAAATATTAGTTACATTTTATTAACTTTGTATCCCAGCTGTATCCTGCTCCCTCATTCCCTCCCAGTCCCACCTTCACTCCCTCATCTGTCCTTCTCTAAGTCAACTGATAGGGGAGGACCTTCTCCCCTTTCATCTCACCCTGGTATATCAGGTATCTTCAGGACTGGCTGCAAAGTCCTCCTCTGTGGCCTAGCAGGGCTGCTCTTCCCTCGGCAGGGTGTGTGTGTGTGTGTGTCAAAGAGCTTTGAAAATAGATTCTTTTCTCATACAATATGTCTTAACCACAGTTTCCCCTCCTTTCACTCCTCTCAGCTTGCCTCTGCTCTCCCTAAGATGTACTCTCCCTCTGTATCCCTTCAGAAAAGAACAGGCATCCAAGAAACCACAACCAAACATGGCAAAACATGATACAATAAGACAAGGCAAAAGCCCTCTTATCAAGGCTGGACAAGGCAACCCAATAGGAGGAAAACAATCCTAAGAGCAGGCAAAAGAGTTGAGGACTTCCCCTATTGGTGGGCTATGGGAGGGACACAGGGGGAGATGAGGGAGGGAGGGTGGGACTGGGAGGAGATGAGGGAAGGGGCTACAGCCGGGATACAAAGTGAATAAATTGTAATAAATAATAATAATAATGAAAAAAATATGTATCTTTACTTTTTACTAGGTTTAAATGCCACTCTTTCATGGCATAATCTATTCAGCCTGTCAAAGCATCAGGATAAATGAAGGGACCTCTCCTCACTCACTTCCTCTTTCTCCACCTTCTTCCAGGTCCCAGCATAGACATAATCCTCAACTCTACTTCCCCTGAGTCCCCAAAGAATCTTAACTTCCTCTTTAATCCTAGTGAATAACTTTTAGAAATACTTCTACCAGTAATTAAAAGAGTATACAAGTTACTTGTTTCCACATTTGTTAGACATGTGTTAATTCTACAGTGAAAACTTTCTGGGTCAAGGCATCTAACCCAGAAAAGCCAACATCCTTGGACCATTCTCCATTTGATGAAGAAAGGACAGAAGGAATGTTTCTTCTCTTTGTTCTTCAATGAATATATAATGTGGTCAAGAATTCAGATGAACTTTTATCTCAACAACCTATTTTTAATGACCTTTGTGATTCAAGTGTAGAATTCAAATAGAAAGTCTGCATTTGTGCAGTAAAAACAGATCAACATAAATATTCACTGTCCTTGATTAAATCAGAATAGATTTTTCATTGTCATGATTAGGACTTTTTGATTAGGTCAGAATTTTAGAAGAGGACAACCATACCCTAAAAGGAACTGCTAGAATGATTTAATGAATCTCTCCTTGAAGGTTACCCGAAAAGACAGTTAAACTTCTCAGACTTGTACCATTGAGCCATTAGGAAGGATTTGTTAGTTTCACTATAAGAGCAAGGTTGATCTATGAGCAACAAAGAAAATATAGAAAAAGTTTGACATGCAGCAAACATTGTGAATAAAAGCAATGGTGAGGAAATATTAACCCATTAAGGCAAATATTTCAGAAACGTTGACAAGCCAGTATATACAGTGGGGAAAACACAATCAGGAAACTGCAAAGGAGAGGAGTGCTAAAACGGGCTTTATTATTTTAAATAGAATGGGAGTGGTGCAGAGAAAACACATTCTTCCACTGGACATTTATCCTTAATGAGTTGTTCTAGATTCTGAACACCCACAGGGTACAACCTCCTTGCAAGAAGGGACATCTTGAAAGAAAGGAAGGAAGATATGCCATAAGCATGTATGCTGCCTGACCTGACAGTAAGAGTTCTTTTTACATAAAAAGCCAATCACTTCAAAATATGTAACATGTAAAACGTAAACCCCACTCTTGCAACGTGTATCTCTCGGAGTCTCTTCCTAGTGCACTATGTGCCTGTGGTTTGCTGAGGTAGTAATCCAGACTCGTCCCGGCAGGAAGGCTGATTTCACTCAGGTTCTGAAAATGTATGAGGAAATGTAGGGGGGGATGGAAAACACCACAAGATCATGGCCCACTGAATCAATGAAAGAGGGCTCACAGAGACTGAAGCAGCTACCACAAGGCCTGCATGGGTCGGCCCCAGGTCCTCTGCATATGGGTTATGACTGCTAGCTTGGTGGGGTTTGTCGAACTCCTAACAATGAGAGTGAGTGTCTCTCTCTCTTTTTTCTTTTTCATCATCATCATTATCATCATTATTGTTATTAATTACAACTTATTTCACTTTGTATCCCAGTTGTAGCCCTCTCCCTCATCTCCTCCCATCCCACCCTCCCTCCCTCATCTCCCCCTGTGTCCCTCCCCTAGTCCACTGATAGGGGAGGTCCTCAACTCTTTTGCCTGCTCTTAGGATTTTTTTCTCTACAATTGGGTTACCTTGTTTTGTGTGTGTGTGTGTGTGTGTGCATTCCCATGTGCATGTGGAAGTCAGTGGACAACTCTTGTGAGTGAGTTCTTTCCTACCACCATGTAGGAACTAAATTTGGTCATTAACCTTGGTAGCTAAGAACTTTACCTAATGGCCCCTCCCCCCCTTGCTGGCCTAAATTTCAGTTTTACTGGATTGTATTTGATCATAAAAATGTCCAAAGTATTAAAACTGCATAGTATTAATTATATTATATTATATTATATTATATTATATTATATTATATTAT
>NW_026596073.1:1642017-1679536 GCF_907164565.1 Psammomys obesus | reverse complement strand
TATTATATTATATTATATTATATTATATTATATTATATTATATTATATTATATTATATTATATTATATTATATTATATTATATTATATTATATTATATTATATTATATTATATTATATTATATTATATTATATTATATTATATTATATTATATTATATTATATTATATTATATTATATTATATTATATTATATTATATTATATTATATTATATTATATTATATTAATTATATTATATTATATTATATTATATTATATTATATTATATTATTATATTATATCTATCTATCTAGTCATATGTGTGTGTGTTATTTCCAAATATTTTAAAGCTTATTATAGAATAAATATGTGGGTTTGCTGGTGCTTGTGTCTAAATTACTTCCAAATTGTGAATGGCATCCCTTTTTTAAAAGTAAATACAAATTATACTTTATAAAGATGTTAAGAGAATATTTATAGGGTTTGTTTTGATAACTGAGAGAATGTTCTCTCTTAGAAGTGATTTTAGCACAGGAAACACATGTCTCTAAATGATATCTAGACATGTGATAATCAGTATTCAACAGCATTTTCCAATGTGATGCTATTGAAAAAAACAAAACAGGAAAAACTGACTATAGCTTTCACCACTTCTTTACCTCATTTCATGAAACAAGCCATTCTCTGGTATAAGAAAGTTAAGAGTGATCTAACCATTTTCTTGTTTATGTGCTATCATGTTACACTGGTGTTTCCTGTGGAACCCAGTCAATTATAAAGATTTGTTGACTAGATTTTGATCTTACTTTATAGTGTTTTTTGACTCATCTAAGGTGGAGGAATGCCATTTTTCTGGGTGAGGTTATTCCTTATAACTTCCTTCAAAATGTTATGCTTTATCATTCTTCAAATGTGTGGCATCTTTTTGCCCAGCTCTTCATCATCTGGAAAGATCTTTTACTATGTGATCTATTTATTTACCCCAACAAAACATTGATTTTTATTAGAGGATGATAATTTGCCAAAATATTCTTGAACAGTCAGTGAGTCACTGTGACAGACCCATGTTGTATTTTCTCATGAAATATTTTTTTCCATTGACTCACAGGAGCAGATGTTGTAACAGCACCATGAAAATCTTTCATCATTTTATCTGAATGTAAACAACCAGGTTCTTCTGTCTGTGAAGAGAAGTGCCAAACCTGATTCATTTACCAAAGGGTTTATAAAAACATATATACACTTTAATTTTCACGTTTTCCACATGTATTTAATGAAATGTGCCATTCTTTGTCACAAATTTCCAGCTCCTGATTCTCCTCCTCGGAACTTCTCTGTGAAACAGTTGTCTGGTGTCACCGTGATGTTGTCATGGCAACCACCCTTGGAGCCAAATGGAATTATCCTCTATTACACAGTCTATGTCTGGTAAGAATTTTTTGGAAGTGGTTCTGAGAACAAATATTAATTTGTAATACAATAGGAATGTAGTGTTTATTTCAGAATGTAATGCTGCATTAGGAATTTGATTATCAATCAGTGGGTTAAAATACTTCTCATTAAAAAATAAGTTTAATTCCTATTATGCAGTAGGTCAGCAAATAAAAATTTTTGCAACGAAAACAAAAAAATTATGTTATGCAAAAGTACACTAAATGTACTCTCTTGAAGGTCTGGATAATCAACTTACACTATTACAAGTATGATTTAAAATATTTGAAAGGTTTTAAACAAATACTACCTACAACTATTTTCAAGTTTCCTTATACAAAATAATTTCAATGGACATTTTAGACAGAGACACACTCATAGCTATACTAAGGTCAACTTTCCATTGCTAGCAGGCAGTGATTTATTAGTCGTTTTTACTTTTGTTTTTTATTTATCCTTCAGTTTTGAAAATGATAAAATTCCAAAGTATGTCTCATATGTGTTAACAAACAGCTTTACTGCTTTAGGAATCCCAGATTGAAATTATCATTTTTATCTATTGTGTGTTCCTTAATCAGAATCCATTACTTGTGTTACACATTTTAAAGACATTTTAAATTATTTTAACTCAGAGAATAAAATATATAATACTTTATTTAAAAATTGATACCACCTAACATTTATATTTCTAACTTGAGAAGGGCCAGTGTTGGAGAGGTTGCTCAATTTCAAAAGATTTGCTTTAGTTTTTCTTTTCTAAATTAAGATTTCTTGTACATACTATCCTTGAAAGTTTATCTTTCTTGAATAAATACCTGATTTCTTGTTTTACCTAGTTTAGGTGACACTAGGACTATTATGACTGATGCTAGTGAAATAGAAGTAATGGAAAAGAAGAATTCTTCTCCATGTATCTTTCTTTTTAGTTCATTTATTCATTCATTCATTCATCCATTCATTCATTTATTCAGCAATATTGGTAAAATATTTCTAAGCCTGTGAAAAAGATTCTGTAAGGCCTCTGCCTACTGGGCCTATACTGTGAAGAGACAGCTGTATTGTATTCCCACGGACAATTAAATGAGAAAACTTCAGCTGGAAAAAGAGGACTTCTCCAGAAAGTTGTCTCCCTTTGTGATCTGAGCAAGAAGATGTCTTGTCTTGCATTGATTTTCAGGGAACATTTCCAACAGGAGATGATATGGACTCTTCATCCCCCTGTTGGGGAAACATGACTTGCAATGCATTTTGAAGGTCAGAGAGTCAAGTTTGATAAGGATTATGGAATCAAAGGAGAGTAAAATTGTGACAGGGCACTGATGACGTTCAGGTACCAAGTCATGGAGACAAGCTAATTTTCATTTTAACTTAGCATTGCCAAAGCATTTGCAGCACTCTGAACTCTTCACAGAGAATGGATTGCTAGCAGGACACTGGGAAGTAGGTTATACACTAGCATGAGCAAGAGTTGATATTGGCAATAGAGGAGGGAAGTGGGCAGCTTTTGTGCTAAATTTAGGAAGAAGAGCTCAGTGGACCTGGTGATGCATTGATCGCATCACCAGGGACAAAGATGAAAAGATAAAAGAGATGAATTAGCAATCACTTCTAGATGTTTTAGCCATGAAAGATGAATTCTGAATATCTGATGCTTTGGTACAACCTAAGTGAAACATCGCGTTCTTTTGCACTGTGACTGTGCCTCTCTTCACAAAGCATGAGGGAGTCTCAGCATAATGCACAGTATGCATGCGACCATATGCAAAGTGTATGACCATACCAGCTTTATCTCTTTCTGGGCTCGGACTGTGATGATCTATGTAGTAAATACCTCTTTTAGGAGGTTTGCTGTATAATTCTAGTTTTCTGTTTTTAATATTGAAATATGTAAAAGTCGGAGGACTTTGTGAAATAAGCAGTGGCAGGAATTTTGTATTGAATGTTCTAACAAGGCTGGAGTTACATGTATAAAACAAGATAGTTATTCTCATTAAGTTGATCTTTATGCTTCTTGTAATGATGTCGAGGACTGCAAAGACATTTCAGGTAATTCACGCTTCTCAAATTCCCTGGACTTAGTTTAATTTTTCTTGGGTAAACAATAAGTTCAAAGTTTATGTCCTTCGTGTCTTTTTCTCTCATCTTTTTATGTTTTTCCTCACCAGCATTTGGTGTGTTTTCTCTTCTGATTTTTGTCAAGATAAACTTGAACACAGAAGTTTGGTGAAAGCTGGATGCAAGCATCTCTGCTCTGGGCTACAGTGGCTCTCTGAACCTGGGTTCTTTTGAGAGTTTGTCTGACACTGACTTACGATCATAGTTCCTGATTTAAAAGTTCTTATTTTCTGTTTTATCCTTGATTTTCTCAAGACAAAATCAAGTCTCCAAGTCCTCTTGCCACATCTGTCTTGACCTCAGATATTTGACTCTTCCGGCTATTTCCTCAGCCCTTCTCTGCAACTGTGTGGAGCTTGCAAGGCTCCTCCACGTCTTCTGTCTTCCTGCCACTATGGACGGTTGTTTCAGAAACTCTTGGACCTTTCTGTATAGGATGATACACCATGCTGGGAATTTCTGCTTTCCTCTCTGCTGCAAGAAGAAATTTGCCCTCTTTCCACGGAGTTTTCTTCCCAACCCAAATCTGTTTGGGTATTTTCATCATTTCCCCCAAGACACTTTAATCTGAGTTTTTCTTTGTGCCACTCAGGCCATTCTCTCAGAATTTTTTTTTTCTTTATTATGACAAAAGAAAATTTCCTTTTTCTTGACACCTGGCAAGGCATCCTTTAAAAAACTGTATGTGTGATTTGGTCATAATTAATTTAATCACTCATCGCTTAAAATTTTTCTTTTAATGTCTGTGAGAAAATAAGTCATTTTTCTGTTCTTCAAGAATCACATCATTACTAATGAAGTGTTTTATATTTAAATTGTTGCTTTTTTCTGAATTGAGGATCAAATCTGTTTCTTATTATGTTGATGCATACCTTTCTTCCTCATAAAGAGTAGATACTGAATAAACCTGGGTAACTTCTCTTGCATATTAGTTTCAAACAACCATCTCTCAGTTAGCAAAGGCATCTATGTCACTTTCGGACACCCGCTAAAGATGCACGTTGTTCTCCACTCGAGAGACTGTAATAGGAGGTAGGTCAGATGTGCGAACAGCGGACTACACGTAACCAATAAGCACGTGAGCACACATACCATATCACGCGTGGTCAGGGTCAGGCAAACAAAATTAGAAAATGTGTCAGTTTAGGCTTGTTAAATTTGAGAAATCATTCATTCAGATCAATACTAAAGTTTGCCCAATGTATACATACTCTCAGATGTTCGCATGTGACTCAGAATAATTTAAAAATTGGAATGATAATGATTGAGAAGTAACAATCACTAAAACAAGTATTAAGCCCGTTTGACTTAATGGTCGCAAAATTTAAAATACAGAAACAAAATGACCATAATGAAGAAATATCTATTGAAGGATGACCATGGTTAGTAAAAATAGCTAAGGAAAGTGAGACAATCTGAACATTAATTAAGAGAACAATGGCTAACTATCACTGTATGCCCCTATTAAGTAGTTACCAAGTAGGATGATGTCAACTATTTTTATTAAAGTATGAAACGATATAAATAACATGTTGTACAAACATATAATTTTATTTGTGAAAATAAAATATTATAATGGAACACATAGAAATTCTATTAGATGTTAAACTAATAAGTACAGAATACAGAATTAAAAACTAACCGAGCCAACACAGAGAGTAATGACCACAGTTGCATGGTGTCGAAGCTAGAAAGAGGGATTCCTCCAGGCTATAGATATGCTCCCTGATGGCTCGTCAGAGACAGAGCTGGTACAAGTAGTTCAGAGATTCATGTTCCCCTCATCACCAGGCGGCACCTAGTAAGAGTCAGGAAACCAGGTTTGTCCTCGGTGACAGGCCACTTCCCTCTGCTCCTTACTTTCGCTTTGTCCTGTTTTATAGTAAACCCAGGGAAGCTGTGAGATCTATAAATTTATTTATGTTCACATATTTTCTACCTAATTTCTTGAAATACCGTGACACTGTTTCTCAGAGAGGGTGTCTAATACTACTGTTTGTTTCTAGTCACGCAGTCTAAACTCATAGTTTTTCTCACTATCCTAAATTATCCAATCATTCTTCAGACAGCACTGCTTACATTTGGATTAAATTGATGCTTCTGTAACAGCACAGGAAAACTGAAATGTGTCTGTATGGATACCATCAGTTCACACAAAATCTATTCTTTTTTTAAAATTTGACGATTTGGATATTTCATTGATAAGGAAGGGGCATTTTCAGTTCAGAGGGGAAATCTGCTAACTTTTGGGGGCCCTTATGTTTCTAAAGAAGAAAAATATACGACTAAATGAGACATTTTTTTCTGTGATAAAACTCTATTCCATTATATAAATTCTTTAATAATTTTATTCTTCTTAGATTGTATATTTCTCTGTAAATGGATATTTTAGGAACCGCTGCATAACTCTTCCTGAGTTTAAATACTAAATAATACTCAATTCAAGACTATGGGAAATGAGGTAATGTGACTGAAATAAAATAATTATGTGGCTATAGCACTACAATATTTTCATTCTTTCAAATATTATTTCTTCCTCATAATATTTTGCAAGTTACTTGGGGGAGTTCTGAATCAATATTTATTTAGTTTATTTCCTTGTCAGAGTGGAATTTTAAAATATTTTAAAGATTTTAAACATTATTGTTTAAACATTTTTAACACACTGTAAACATTTTTGTTTACTTCTCTTTTTTGTAAATTATGTACTTTGTTTTAAGTGGCATTTCAGAAAGATGATAGATTGATAGACAGACAGACAGATAGATAGATAGATAGATAGATAGGACAGATTGATTGATTGATTGATAGATAGATACTGTCAAACCCCCTTTTGGGAGTTCAGTAGTAATCTCAGCACTTGGGCCAGGAAGGTAGGAGTATCAGATGCTCACAGAAGCCATGAGTTTGAAGCACGTCTGGGCTACGCAAGGCCCTGTCTCCAAACAGAGAAGACGCGGGAAAATAGATGACTCGGCATTGTCTATTTACTTCTTTAGGTTGGCTTAGAAGTAAAACTCATTGCAATGCAACAAATGAGAAATGGATTTAGCTGATAAAACAAAAACATAAACGTGGTCTTGTGAGCGTTACGACGACCAACGTGTGAGCAGCTAAAGCGTTGATGTGCAAAGTATGCTAAAGAAACTGTGAATACACAGTATTTTCAGGCATCTGGTTCAGGCTTCTGCTACTGTGACAAAGCACCCGAGCAAAGGGGTAGGAGAGTTTGCTAAGAGGTCAAACAAGTGTATGCTGTCACACAGGACTAGAGTTCAGTTCCCAGAACCCATGCTGGATACCTGCAACTACCTGCAACTCCAACTCCAGGCAATGTGATGCCTCTGTCTTCCACAGGCCCCATCACTCCCTTGTACACACCTACAGATAAGAACAAATGCAAATATGTAATTAAAATTAAATTAAATTAAAATAAATTACTGAGCAAAATAAAGAAAGTAGATTCTATTACTTCTTTCTTTCTTTCTTTCTTTCTTTCTTTCTTTCTTTCTTTCTTCCTTTCTTCTTTCTTTCTGACTCGTGAATCACAGCTTCAGAAATTTTGTAAACCATGGCATGGTGTATGGTTTTGCAGGAAGATCTCACACCATGGCTGCCAGAAAGAAGAGAGAGCCACAGAATGCTTGCATTAGCTATTCTCTTCTCTACAGTTTTTCTACTCAGGCCCTTAACTTTTGGTATAATGTCACCCACATTCATGACTTAGTTTCTTATTAGTAAATCCTCTTTGAAGACACACTCTCAGAAAAACTAAAAGTGTGCTTTTCCTAGGCACTTCTCAATCCAATGAAGTTGATCTATCCCAAGATCCACCAAAAGTGGCCCAAGCTACTTGTAATTGTAAACACCTGAGTAACACTTGATTGCAATACTAAATATACTTGAAAGCTAATGAAGTTAATTTATTGAAGTATTCTGAAGTTTGCTTTTTTCAATATTTCAGAATAAGTGGCATCTTTATCAATTTAAGCCAATAAACTACTGTACATGACTGCTATATACTTTTGATGTATTAATTCTCAAGAGTGTGAGGCAACATTTAATGTAAATGTCAATTTTACAATTTCTATGTCTCTCTTAGGGATAAGTCATCATCAAGAGCTGTTAATGCAACTGAAACATCACTGGAGTTGACTGACTTAGACTATAATGTTGACTATAGTGCCTATGTAACAGCTAGCACCAAATTCGGTGATGGAAAAACCAGAAGCAGTATCATTAACTTCCGAACACCAGAGGGAGGTGAGTCCTTGGGGATCTCCCTCAGTTTGAGGACTATTCAGCTCAAAAAAATTATCAAATATCAAAATGTGTTATTAAGCCTAAAATCCATTGTTAGCTGGATGCAAAATTGCACCTACTTCCTCTCTGTGTGCTGTTGGGAGATGGAGGTAATCTGACGATGCTTCAATTTCCCATTTGTTAAAGCAGAAACACAGTGTACATCATCACAGGGCTCTGAGGAAGAGTAAGGAGCAAGTGCGTGTGCTCGGACTCAGCACAGGGTTTAACAAGTGATCAGCATTTTATCCGTAGGCTGAATTTAGCAAAATAAAGTCCACGATGTTGACTTTCCGTTTGCTTTTAGCTTTTATTATTGCAAGAATCTCCATTAAAATAGGATTCCATAGTCATGTGCTCTGCACTAGAAATTGGCTGTGATGTCTTCTGCATGAGCAGTGACCATCCTTTAGAGCCAGGGTGGTATTTTTTGAAACCTTCCTTTGCCAACTTCACGTGGTAAGAGACTAGAAGGAAAGCCCAGTGTACAGTCTGCATTTAATTTCTGACATTCATGTAGATACTATTCCTAATTTATGATTTTTAAAAAGTGATTATTCCCATTTTCAATTTAAAACTGTTGAAAAATTCAGACTTTTCAAGTTAACTCCTGCCATGACTGCAAAGTTTCTGAATTGCTTGTTTTATAGCACCCAGTGATCCTCCCAAAGATGTCCATTATGTGAATCTCAGTTCTTCATCGATAATTCTCTTTTGGAAACCTCCTGTCAAACCTAATGGAATCATACAATATTATTCTATTTATTATCAAAATACTTCAGGGACTTTTGTGCAGGTAAGAGTTGAGTATTACTTTTTATGTCCTTAATATTGTTGATATTGTGGACTATTTGTATTGATAGTTGTGCACTGGTGTATTTTCTTTTTCTTTTTTTTTAAATTTTTCTTATTAGTTACATTTTATTAACTCTGTATCCCAGCTGTATCCCGCTCCCTCATTCCTTCCCAATCCCACCTTTCCTCCCTCATTTCCTCCCTGCCCCTTTCCAAGTCCACTAATTGGGGACGACCTCCTCCTATAAAAGTCCAATTAATGTATAAAAGAGTGGTGGAAAAAAGCCAGGTAGTTTAAAGTCTCTACCTGATCTCTCTGTCTCTGTGTCTCTGTCTCTATCTATCTGTCAGTCTGTCTGTCTATCTGTGTGTGTATCAGTTTTATGCATGTGAACAGCAATGAAGCTGGAACCACATAATGGAATTTTATTTTCTGCAGTAACTTTTCTTTTTAAACAACAATGGTTTCATTAACTCTTGCTTACTTCTAGCTCAAAATACACTTTAATTTTGTTTGTATACCACCTGAATAGTTTCAGTAGTTAAATATTCTTGCACATTCTTAATTATTTCTTTTAATTTTTTATATTATTATATAATTACAGCATTTTCTTCTTTCCTCCTTTCCCTCCAAAGCTCCCTCCGTGCCCCTTCTTGCTCTCTTTAAAATTCATGACATCCACTTTTCATTAATCGTTGTTACATACATATGTGTATGTATGTATATATTCCTAAATATACAAAAAACAGCCTGCTCTATCTGTATAATGTTGCTTGTGTGTATATCTTCAGGGCTGATTATTCGGTTTGGATAACTAATTGGCGTTTTTTTCCGTGGAGACCACTTTCCCCACTTTCAGCTTTGTTTAGTTGCCTGTACATCTTTGTGTAGAGCTGAGGCCTCGCAGCCTTTTACCATCTGCTTTGTCATATTCATTGACACTGTCCTTGTTCAGTTCAGATTTGAGCAGTCATGTGGGTGAAACTTGTGCGTGTATCTTCTGACACAATCTCATAGCAAACTTTTGTGATCCTCTGGCTCTTACAAACTTCACTGTTTTTTGTAGATGTATCCATTGAGTCTGGACTCCACATTCTGCATTTTGATTGGTTGTGCTTTTCTGTAATCTTCTCTCTCTGTCTGTTGAAAGTGAAGTTTCATTGATGAAGGCTCAGGACTATACTTATATGTAGTTATGGGGACAAATATTTAGAAGATAGCATTTTTTCCTTCAAATAAAATGGTTTTTATCATTGGGAAGAGAGTGTTTATAGTAACAATGATATTGATATTTTTTAGTGCCAAAAATAAAATGACCAGTAGGCATATGGTTATCATTCTGCAGAATGTAGAACTTGGGGTTGTAGTTTGCAGAGAAGAATTACTGGAATATAAATATAGAAGTAATGGAAAAGCTGAGACAAATTTAATTAAGAGAAATGTTTCAATTTTGCCCAACACAGTTATATTATTTCTACAAATTAAATATCTTTAATATATAAAAAGAGGGGTATAATTCAAAGATTGGAGTTGGAAT
Organism: Psammomys obesus; assembly: GCF_907164565.1. NCBI lineage: Eukaryota > Metazoa > Chordata > Mammalia > Rodentia > Muridae > Psammomys > Psammomys obesus. The sequence continues at coordinate 1,669,377 of NW_026596073.1, read as the reverse complement.
ATAATCTGAAAAACAGGAATTTAAAAGAAATTCTGTAATTTACAAAATAAGGCTTTTACTTGCTGAATTGATTGTGACTTGCTGAGTTGATTGTGACTTCGGTATTTCTTATTTCTGGGTGTCTTCCTAATTAGAAGAAGAAGGCAGATACTCTGTAATTTGGGGTAGCCTAATTCTGTTTCTTAGTCAGGATGTTTAGCTTAATTGGAGTAAGGACTCCAGGACTAGGCTGTATTGTGGCTTGTTGCTGAGATCCTCTGTAGCCTAGTGGGAGCTACCGAGGAGCTTTGCAAGCCATCTTAGGCAAAGGCAGCAGGACCCAGGGTCCAGAAGTCAGGTCAGTGTTCACATTTTGCCCTATAAATGGAATTGTATAACTTCATACCAAATAAGACGATTAACTTATAAATATAGATACAAGTGTAATTATAGACAAAGATATTTTTAAACAAATTCCTTAAGAACAAAGAACAAAAGAAAGATCTGTTCTTTTTCTCTGTGCATCAAAAGACTTTCTGTATTCTTTTGAAAACTGAAAAGCAAGAAAATTAATTATTTCTTACTATCGAGTCCCTCATAGACTTAACATTATCTCACTGTGCCATGAATGATGTCCCACTTGAAGATTTTTCTTTTTATGCATTTAAAAGAAGCATCATAGAATTGTTTGTGTAGTTTGAGATCTTGGCAATTGTCATTTTTATCCAACTTTCCTGCAGTTTGCACACAATTATGGTTTGGTTCTTGCTGTCTAGAACTGCCCCTCATTTTTGAACATCTCTCTACGGTTTCAGTGTGATCTGCTAAACCTATATAGTCAAACCCGAGTATATAATATGATCCCGTTTTCAACTCATCAGTCTTAGAACAGGTTATCTCCTCTTAAGTAATCTGAAGAATGCTTTTAAGTGTGACAGCTGCAAGAGAGCAGAGGCTAATGATGCTAAAACATCTCAGAAGCACATCTCATGTTGCTTCACATTCACTCAGGCTTTAATGTACTCCTAAAATTAAAGCTCAAAGTAGCATATCTTCTCTATGTTGGTAGAAGAAATGGTTGAAATAAAAAGTTATGTATATAGCTTTTATCTTATGATTTCTCTTTCTCACAGAATTGTGGAACACCATACATTTAACATATTTTATTTGCCTTCTTTCCAGACATCTGGTCCATGTCTTAGGATCCTTCTGTCATAGCTAACACCTTAAAAATGGGACATGTGACATTTATGTTTCCTCTATGTTCCTGGAATAGTTTCATGCATAGCTTTAATGATCAATAAATATTTTAATAGAAATGTCATAAAATTATTGCTGTGGGGCAAGATTTTCAACACTTAGCTATAATTTAGAAGCATTTGAGCATGGACTAAAGCCATCTTTCCATGCTTCTTGAGGAGTTGAAGTTCCTTGCTAGTGCTCAGTGATATACCTTTATTCCTTCAGTTAGCAAACACTGTGTTTATAATATAAGAGGTAGTTACCTATTACATTTTTCAGTTTCTACTAACATGTGCCATGTTTTCTTAATATGTGTGACAGGATGCCATATGTATTTAAAAGTGTGAAAGTAAGTTTTCCTGATTATAAAATTTAAGAGCATTTGTAAGACTCCTTCTGGCCATATTTACATGTGTAAAGTACTAAGGTTTAGTTAGATAATTTAAACCAACAAAATCATCAAGAGGCAAACACAACAAAACAAAAAAACAGCCAACCAACCAACCAACCAAACAAACAAAACAGCCAAAACTATGAGATGAGGAATGAATGAAATGATCACCTGGATAATGTGACTTTGTTTAACATCTATGCATGTGAAGTCATGCATACACCCCACAGGAATGAACTTTGGGTGGGTCAAAATAATTCGTTATTTGGTTGTGATGTGTACAGATAATTAGAATTTTTTTTAATTTTATTTTTTTCTTATCAGTTACATTTTATTAACTCTGTATCCCAGCCATGTCCCGATCCCTCATTCCCTCCCAGTCCCTCCCTCCCTCCCTCATCTCCACCGTGCCCTTTGCCAAGTCCACTGATAGGGGGGACCTCCTCCCCATTCATCCGATCCTGTTTTATCAAGTATCTCCAGGACTGGCTGCAAAGCTCTCCTCTGTGGCCTAACAGGACTGCTCCTCCCTTGGGGGGTGGGGAGGCCAAAGAGCCAGTCATTGAGTTCCTGTTAGAAATAGTCCTTGTTCCCCTCACTATGGGAAACCAATTGGTTACTGAGCTACCACAGGCTACATCTGAGCAGAGGATCTAGGTTACATTCATACATGGTCCTTGGTTGCATGTCAGTCTCAGAAAAGACCCTGTGCCCAGATATGTTTGGTCCTTGTGGAGCTCCTATCCTTTCCTCATCAGACTAACTCCCCTTCTTTCTTATGATTCCCTGTACTCTGCCAAAGGTTTGGTCATGAGTTTTTGCTTTGAAGACACTGCTAGTTAGAGTTTTTCAAATGCGCTCAGTAGACTCCTGTCAATGTTCAATGTGCATCCCATCTGTTTTTCAAAACGAGGATTGATAATCTTACCCCATGTCCGCTCTCTTGATTATCTTTTTTAGGTGTATAAATTTCATTATGTTTATCATATCGTATAGGTCTATATAAGTGAGTATATACCGTGTTTGTCTTTCTCCTTCTGGGATATTTCACTCAGGATGATCTTTTCTAGGTCCCACCATTTCCCTGCAAATATCATGATTTCCTCCTTTTTGATTGCTGAGTAGTATTCCATTGTGTAAAAATACCACAATTTCTGTACCCATTCCTCCGTTGATGGACATCTGGGTTGTTTCCAGGTTCTGGCTATTACAAATAAAGCTGCTATAAACATGGTTGAGCAAATATCTCTTTTGTGTACTTGAGCAAACTTTGGGTATATACCTAGCAGTGGTATAGCTGGGTCTTGAGGAAGCACTATTCCTAATTGTCTTAGAAAGCGCCAGATAGATTTCCAGAGTGGTTGAACCAGTTTACATTCCCACCAGCAGAGGAGGAGGGTTCCCCTTTCTCCACAACCTCTCCAGCATGTGTTGTCCCTTGAGTTTTTCATTTTGGCCATTCTGATGGGTGTAAGGTGATATCTCAGGGTCGTTTTGATTTGCATTTCCCTGATGGCTAATGAGGATGAGCATTTCTTTAAGTGTTTCTCTGCCATTCGATATTCCTCTGTCAAGAATTCTCTGTTTAGCTCTGTTCCCCATTTTTTAATTGGATTACTTGGTTTGCTGCTTTTCAGCTTCTTTAGTTCTTCGTATATACTCGATATTAGTCCTCTGTCCGATAAAGGGTTAGTGAAGATTCTTTCCCAATCTGTAGGCAGGCGTTTTGTTTTGATGACAGTGTCCTTTGCTTTACAGAAGCTTTTCAGTTTCATGAGGTCCCATTTATTGATTGTTGCTCTTAGAGCCTGTGCTGTTGGTGTTCTGTTCAGGAAGTTGTCTCCTGTGCCAATGAGTTCTAGGCTGTTCCCCACTTTTTCTTCTAACAGATTTAGAGTATCTGGTTTTATGTTGAGGTCTTTGATCCACTTGGACTTTAGTTTTGTGCAGGGTGATAAATATAGATCTATTTTCATTTTTCTGCATGTGGACATCCAGTTGGACCAGCACCATTTGTTGAAGATGCTTTTTTCCATTGAATGGTTTTGGCTTCTTTGTCAAAAATCGAGTATTCATAGGTGTGTGGGTTTATTTCTGGGTCTTCTATGCGGTTCCATTGATCCTCCTTTCTGTTTTTATGCCAATACCATGCAGTTTTTATTACTATTGCTCTGTAGTACAACTTGAGATCGGGGATGGAGATACCTCCAGATGATCTGTTGTTGTACAGGATTGTTTTGGAGATTCTGGGTTTTTTGTTTCTCCATATGAAGCTGAGAATCTTTTTTTCAAGGTCTGTAAAGAATTGAGTTGGTATTTTGATGGGAATTGCATTGAATCTGTAGATTGCTTTTGGCAGGATGGCCATTTTCTCAATGTTCATCCTACCAATCCATGAGCACGGGAGATCTTTCCATCTTCTGAGATCTTCTTCAATTTCTTTCTTCAGAGACTTGAAGTTTTTCTCAAACAGGTCTTTCAACCATGTTTATAGCAGCATTATTTGTAATAGCCAGAACCTGGAAACAACCCAGATGTCCATCAATGGAGGAATGGGTACAGAAATTGTGGTATTTTTACACAATAGAATACTACTCAGCAATCAAAAAGGAGGAAATCATGAAATTTGCAGGCAAATGGTGGGATCTAGAAAAGATCATCCTGAGTGAAATATCCCAGAAGGAGAAAGACAAACACGGTATATACTTACTTATATAGACCTATAAGATATGATAAACATAATGAAATCTATACACCTAAAAAAGATAATCAAGAGAGCGGACATGGGGTATGATTATCAATCCTCGTTTTGAAAGACAGATGGAATGCGCATTGAACATTGACAGGAGTCTACTGAGCGCATTTGAAAAACTCTAACTAGCAGTGTTTTCAAAGCAAAAACTCATGACCAAATCTTTGGCAGAGTACAGGGAATCATAAGAAAGAAGGGGAGTTAGTCTGATGAGGAAAGGATAGGAGCTCCACAAGGACCAAACATATCTGGGCACAGGGTCTTTTCTGAGACTGACATGCAACCAAGGACCATGTATGAATGTAACCTAGATCCTCTGCTCAGATGTAGCCTGTGGTAGCTCAGTAACCAATTGGTTTCCCATAGTGAGGGGAACAAGGACTATTTCTAACAGGAACTCAATGACTGGCTCTTTGGCCTCCCTACCCCCCAAGGGAGGAGCAGTCCTGTTAGGCCCCAGAGGAGAGCTTTGCAGCCAGTCCTGGAGATACCTGATAAAACAGGATCAGATGAATGGGGAGGAGGTCCCCCCTATCAGTGGACTTGGCAAGGGGCACGGTAGAGATGAGGGAGGGAGGGTGGGATTGGGAGGGAATGAGGGATCGGGACATGGCTGGGATACAGAGTTAATAAAATGTAACTGATAAGAAAAAAATAAAATTTAAAAAAAAAGAATAAAACTATCCAGACCAAAAAAAAAAACAAAAAAAAACAAAATCAAAGCAATCTTTTCTTATATTCACAGATAATGTCAAAAAGAAACTCACAAAAAATACTGAAATTTTAAGTTGATAAATTTTAGAATAATTCTGAATATAACAGAGTATCCTGTATTAATTATTTTTTCATCATCATTATTATTTATAATTTATTCACTTTGTATAACTGCCGTAGCCTCCTCCCTCGTCTCCTCCTTGTCGCACACCCCCTCTCTCTTTATCTCCTTTGTCCCTCCCCTTGTCCACTGCCAGGGGAGGTTCTCCTCCGCTACTCTCTGACCCTAGACTATCAGGACTCATCACAACTGTCTGAATCCTCTTTCTCTGTGGCCTAGTAAGGACACCTTGCCAGAGGAAGGTGATCAAGGAGCAGGCAACCAAGTTCATGTCAGCAACTGCCCCCGCTCCTCTTTGTAGGAAACCCCCATGGAGACTGAGCTGCCCATGGGCTACATCTGAGCAGGAGTCTTGGTGCTCTCCATGCATGATCCTTAGTTGATTCATCAGTTTCTGCACGCCCCTTGGTCCCAGATTTTCTGGCTCTCTTGGTCTCCTTGTGGAGCTCCTGTTTCCTCCAGGTCTTTCTATCTCCCCCTCCTTTCATAAGATTCCCTGCTCTCTGCCCAAAGTTTGCCTATGAGTCTCAGCATCTGCTTTGATATCCTGCCGCATATAGTCTTTGAGAGACCCCCTGTGGAAAGCTCCTGTTCTGTTCCTTTTTTTCTCCTACTTCTGATGTCCATCTTCTTTGCCCTTCTGAATGAGGATTAAACATCTTCCCTAGGATCCTCCTTGTTGTTTAGCTTCTTCAGGACTATAGATTTTAGTATGTTTATCCTGTATTACAAGTCTAATATCCACTTATAAGTGAGTATATATCATGTGTGTCCTTCTGCTTCTGGGATACCTCACTCAGGATGATCTTTTCCAGTTCCATCCATTTGCCTGCAAATTTCATTATTTTCTTGTTTTCAGTTGCTGAGTAGCATTCTATTGTGTAAATTTAACACAATTTCTGTGTCCATTCTTCAGTTAATGGACATCTAAGTTCTTCCCAGATTATGGCTATTATGAATAAAGCTGCTATGAACATAATTGAGCAAATATCCATGTTGTATTTTGAGCATCTTTCAGATATATGCCCAGGAGTGCTATAGCTGGGTTTTGAGGAAGCGCTATTCCTAATTGTCTGAGAAAGTGCCAGATTGATTTCCAAAATGGTTGTACAAGTTTACATTCCCAACAGCAATGGAGGAGGGTTCCCCTTTCTCCACAACCTCTCCAGTATGTCTTGTCCCTTGTGATTTTTATCTCAGCTATCCTGATGTCTGTAAGGTAGAATATCAGGGTTGAGAAATGTAATTCCTTCTTTTATTGTGATTAAGCATTGTATTGGTTGGTTTGTGTCTATTATTGGAGTCTGATGCTCAATCACTCCTCTAAAGTGGGAGGCACCCTTATTCCTATTTTATTGTGAAGGGATGAGAACCTTCAAGATTACATATTGGTCCAGCTCTGTATTGCAGTACTTGAGTTTAGGTCTATAAGTTTTAAAGTGATTTGTGTAAGTTATATGGTGCAGCTTTCAACTTCTATGCAAGTATTTTTATAAAAGTATTGAGACAGGGTCTCACTATGTAGCTCAGGCTTACTCTGACTCACAGCGTAGCACAGACTGACCTTGAACTAGCGATCCTCTTGACTCAGTTTTCCAGAGCTTACTAGACGCACTGCTCTTAGCTAACTTTGTGTTTTTACTTAAATTTATTTTTTAATTTTAGAATTCCGTTTTTTTATGTATTTTATTTTAAATGTTGTTCAGAAAGGAAATTGTGACACAGATTTCTTTTTTCTTTTTGTAATTTTTTTTAATTTTAATTTTTCACAATTTATTTATTATATATCCCTACTGAAGCCCCTCCCTCAATACCTCCCAGTCCCACCCTCCCTTCTTCTTCCCCTCTATTCCCTTGCCCTAGTACACTGAAAGGGTACTTTTTCATCTGCCCCTGCTTATCAAGTCTTATCAGGACTGCCTGGATCCTCTTCATCTTTGGCTTGGTACAGCTGCATCACCAGGGGCAAGTGATCAAGTGATCAAAGATCAGGCAACAAAGTTCAGGACAGAGGCAGCCCCTGCTCCCCTCACTCAGGACCCACATGGAGACTGAGCCACCAATTGGCTACATCTGAGTAGGTAGTCTAGGTCCTCTCTATGCATGATCCTTGGTTGGTGCTGCGCTCTGCCCAAAGTTTGTCTGACTCTCAGCATCTGCTTTGATCCCCTGTTGTGTGGACCCTTTCGGAGGACCCTTTATATTAGGCTCCCATCCTATTTCCTCTCTTCCACGGCTTCCAGTATCTATGAATGAGATTCATAGCAGCTTTACTTGTAATGGCCAGAATCTAGAAGCAACCTAGATGTCCCTCAACAGAGGAATGGATACAGAAATTGTGGCACATTTACAAAATGAAATACTATTCAGCTATTAAAAACACAGAAATCATGAAATTTGCAGGCAAATGGATAGAACTAGAAAAGATCATCCTGCGTGAGGTAACCGTAGGGTGGATGCTTAAATCTCATGCAGATTCCTTACATGCCAAAAAAATGATGAATTTTCTTCTCACTCTTTTCTTTGTTCTCTACAACAGTACAACAGAGAGCCACTGGAGATGAATAGAGTTTGTAGATAAGGCAAATAGTTCCATAATTATTAATTTGAAGAAGAAAGTGAAAAGCTGTCTTAATTTTTTTCAGATCTTCTGGAAAGTATCCAGTGCATTGAAAAATACCTAAAAGTTTTCCAAGGGAGACTCAGCTTAGTCAGCATAGCCTGGAGTTTTCTCTTGGCCAGTTGACATTTTTTGCTGTGTAAAGCTTAGTGCTTTTATCTTTAATATTTTATATATTGATCTGGTGAGAAAAACTGCTAACATCTAGTACTTTTAGTACAAACATAATTCTGGTTTAATTTTGTGATAACATTATAATGTTGTTTCTCCTAAGAGATAAAATATTAAAATGACAGCAGACAGTTTCTAGTTAATCACTATTTTTGCAACATCTGTACATACTAAAACACACTCTAAACTATTAAAACAATGTGCTTACTTTTCAGAATTTTACACTCTTTGAAGTAACCCATGAGTCTGACAATGTGACAGTATCTGCAAGGATATATGAACTGGCAATATTCAGCTACTATATCTTTTGGCTAACAGCAAGCACTTCAGTTGGAACTGGAAATAAAAGCAGTGACATAATTCATGTATACACAGACCAAGACAGTATGTAAATGAACACGCTTCTTTTTCTTTAATCAGAAAAATTAAAAATCTCAAAGTCATCTCAGGAACTTCTATTTGTGTAAATTAATATTAAAAATCTGTTAGACACATTTAACTACTTATCCTAGGAGTTTCAATGTGTTTAATGTGGCTCTAAGACTATTTCAACTATTACAGCTTATTCTACATTTTCCTTTATGATATTATTTTCACAGGGCTGATGGTAATAAATTCTAACCGTGTGCTGAGAGTTTTTCACTGGAGGATTCTTCGGAAGCAACTGGAAGTCGAGTTTTCTTTCTATGATTTTACTTCTAACATACTAAATCCCATTTCACCATTTTGTTCTGTTACAGTGTCCTATATAAGACGTATTTCATTTTCTTTCCACTATATTTTATGATAACATTTGAATATATGTAGATTTAACAAGTCATATATTGACCAATATAAGCATGCAAGGGAATACTTTGCTTGCCTTTGGTAAAAATAACTTGAATAATGGACAGGCTGTTCAAAGGCTTTCTAATCACCATTCATTAAAACCCTGTTGACTTTGTTTCTTTGAGAGATGTCCCAGTCATCCGGAATGAACAGGGAAGAGCACTCCTCTTGCAAGCCTGGATGACCAGTGTAATAGTTTATATGTTTGCCATTTGTTTCAAAAGTTGCTTTGAACGAACCTCCAGCATCTAATTTTCTTTCTGGCTTTAGATCCGCAGAGGAATTAATGAGCTACTTTTAAATTTTCCTTTGTGACAAACATAGTAAAAATATCTATTTTTAATGAAAATTTTTTTGTATACAGCTTCTTCAGAATTCTGTTCATGCGGAACATTCACAAAATGCTGATGACTGAGCTAGATTTGATCTTTTTATTTGTTTCAATTTCAATTTTCAGAATGCAGTGGAAAGAGGATCACCGCACAGTGTCCCATGTGACTTTTGTTTCTATTTTATTCAGTATTAAAGATTTATTTTTTTATGTGGGTGTGTTTCCCGAATGTATGTGAGTGCATCTGGTGATTGGAGTTCCCTTGGAGAGCAGAAAAGAACTCTCCTTGCCCCACATCTGGAGTTACAGAAGGTGATGAGCCAACATGTGGGTTCTGAGACCCAAACTCAGGACCCTGGAAGAGTGGCAAATGCTCTTAAGGGCTGAACCACCTCTCCATCTCCTCTACTTGTTTTTAAAGACTACTATCTTACTGAGAAATGTTGTTTGAAGAATCAAACAATTTACTAATACAAACATGAATCTTTGCTTGTTCTTGGCAAAAAATAACTTGAATAATGGACAAATTCACCCACAGATATAATATGTGAATATGTGAATATTATATAATATATATTATATAATAATATAATCAATATGTGAAAACCTGTAGTTGATGAATGTTTAATGAATACTTTTAGCATAATGTAGTCAATATTACTTTGGATACTCTTTAATTGTAGATCTCTTCCCAGATCATTGCAACCCATAATAGTTTATCAATTATAATTGTATCACCATAAATAAAAACTATATAAAACCTTGTGGGACTTACAAATTTACATTGAGTCTAGTTAATATCCAAAAATAAAAAGTTAAGTAAGTGAAGAACTTCTTAAAATGCAAATGTGGGTTGCTGTTTAGTTGACTGGAGACATCTATTTACTGGAACTCAGAAAAGCTTACTTAGCACATTACATATTCTTACTACAAACGTGACTTTGGCAAAGTCTCTTACGGGCTGAGCATCATTATGTGTATATTCTTTGGAATAACGAAAGTAAAAGCATTATTTAAGTAATTACTAAACTACAGCATTTAGAAATATGCATTGCATATAAACAGATGTATTCTCCACGGGGTAAGAAAGAAAAGTGGGGAGAATGTAATAGAAACACAATTCTTACACATGTTAAGAATGATAAGGCTTGTTTCAAATAATTTTCGTATCATATGAATTTGCATTTATCTGCATTTACATAATGTATCAGTGTGAGCTGGTGATGTGTTTCAGTAATTACAGTCAATCTGTAAATTGTTATAGCTGGGATAACTGATGGCTTTTATGTTCTGGTCACTACCTACCTTAGTACCTGAAGGGCTTGTTGGAAATCTGACTTTTGAGTCCATTTCATCAACTGCAATAAATGTGAGCTGGGTGCCACCATCGCAGCCAAACGGCCTTGTCTTCTACTATGTTTCACTGAATTTACAGCGGAGTCCGCCTCGCCACGGGAGACCACCACTGATTACATATGAAAACAGCATATATTTTGAAAATCTGGAAAAATATAGTGACTACATATTTAAAATCACCCCATCAACAGAAAAGGGATTCTCTGAGATCTATACTTCCCAGCTACACATCAAAACTGAAGAAGACGGTAGGAAAGACCCCATCATCGCCTATTATGTAGATTATTATTGTTCTTTGTTTATATTGCTTTGAAAACCCTATTTATAATTATGTTCTCAAGTAATTATCTTTTTTTAACAGACATAGTAACTTCCAAGTGATTTAAAATTAAAACAGCTTACTAATAAAATTGAGTCCAATTATATTTGAAGCATCTTTTTCACTAACAAAAAATTGTTTTTGTGTCACTTAACATTGTCTTTTTCTTTTATAGTTCCAGAAACTCCACCAGTAATCAACACTTTTAAAAACCTTTCCTCTACCTCAATTCTCTTATCATGGGATCCCCCACTAAAGCCAAATGGTGAAATACTAAGTTACCATTTAACTTTACAAGGACCACATGCAAATCACACTTTCATCACTTCTGGTAACCACATAGTATTGGAAGAACTCTCACCATTTACTTTATATACTTTTTTCGCTGCTGCAAGAACTATGAAGGGACTTGGTCCTTCCAGCATTCTTTTCTTTTACACAGATGAGTCAGGTAAGCATGAAAATATTCAACCTCCAGTGAGTTCTCTATTCAACTTGCCCTTCTTGTTTTTAAGGAACAGCCTGAACAATGAAGAACGCTAGAGATGTTTGTAGCCAACTTACAGTCCTTCACCTACTTTGCTGACCACTTTTCTTTTTCTTTCATCCCAGTTCAGGCTTCAGAATTACCTGTTGTGTTTAAAACTATTTTTGAAGCACGGGGTTGTAAATATAAGAGCAGAATTGCTTATGGTATTTGTTTCTAGAGTTAGATCATGATTGTTTTTTCAAATTCTTTATTAATTACACTTTATTCACTTTTTATCCCCCCTGTGGTTCCTTCCCTCTTCCTATCCCAATCCCTCTCTTCCTCTCTCCTCTGCACGCTTGCCCCTCCCCAAGTCCACTGATAAGGGAGGTCTTCTTTTCTTTCCTTCTGATCCTAGTCTATCAGATCTCATCAGGAGTGGCTGTATTGTCTTCCTCTGTAGCCTGGTAATGCTGCTTCCCCCTCAGGGGGAGGTATTAAAGAGCAGGCCAATCAGTTCATGTCAGAGACAGTCCTTGTTCCTATTACAGTGGAATCCAGTTGGATACTGAACTGCCATGGGCTACGTCTGTGCAGGGGTCTTAGGTTATCTCCATGCATGGTCCTTATATGATTGCTTTATAACTTTCTGGAATTAGTTTCTTCAAGAAGCTAGACTTGAGACAGTATTTCTATGCTACATGTTTTATGAACACAAGTTTTATAATGTGTTTCCCTGCAGTGCCTTTAGCACCTCCCCAGAATCTGACTTTACTCAACTATACTTCAGAATCTGTGTGGCTGACATGGAGCCCAAGTCCTCTTCCAGGCGGTATTGTTAAAGTATATAGTTTTAAAATTCATGAGCATGAAACTGATACTGTATTGTATAAGGTAGGTTGATTATAGTAGCGTATATTATTTCAGGCACTCAGGACCTGAATTAAGATGTTTTGAGCTGTGGGGCGGGGATGGAAATAAGCTGCCTCATACTAAGCAAGGGGAGGGTCTGGAGAAGTAGATCAGTGGTGGGCTACTTGCTTCTTATGTGCGAAGCTCTGGATTTGATCCCAAGCACCACAATAATTAATTGAACAATGTTAATATTCATTTACAAATCATTTTTTTTCTGAAATAACTGATTTTTGTAAAAATATAGGGGACCATTTGTCAGATATGAAAACTGATATGAATACTTCTTTGAACACTTTATTTTGACTATCAGCTTCTACATCTTTTTTAAAATTTTATTTATTACATTTATTTTAATAAATTGGAGTTACAGACAGTTGTGAGCTGCCATGAGAGTGCTGGGAATTAAACCTGGTCCTCCAAAAGGGCAGCAGTGCTCTTAACCACTGAGCCATCTCTCCAGCCCCAGCTTCTACACCTTAAGAACTAATTGCACCATTTAATTAATGCTAGAAAATATACAGTAATTTGTGTGTCATATTGAAAATATATTACATAATATACTTCTTTTTATTTATATAATAAGTATCAAATAAACCTTTTTAACTTTTGTACAAAAGCATTCAAACTGGTCTTGTGTTAATCTTCCTAGATGGCATGATATACTACACCACCTGGTCTTTTGAAATTAAGTTTTACTCTATGACTTTCAGTGGTAATGCATTTGTAATACTTGGTGTCTCTTCCTTCTTTCATTTTTTAAGGACATAGAGTCAGTGAAAAATATATAAGAAACAACAGAACAATGTACCAGAAACATGGGTGCTTGAGTACTAGGGTTTTATTGCCAAAGTATGTTACAGTTAGCTGATATTTACTTAAGAAAGCTGTCTTACTTCTGTTTGTTATTATTTTCAGTCCTTTTAATGATTATATTTTCCTTCAAGTTCCTTTAAATCTCCTCTCATGTCACCCCCAGTCCTCGATATTTAGTTTACCATGTTGGCTGTTTTCCCTCTGTCTGTCTTTCACTGCTACTGTGTTTGCCAACGTTCCCTGCCAGGATCACTTTATGTTCTTTTTCATTCTTTTTCTGCTGTCTTGTTATTTTTGTGTTCTTAGTTACCTTTGGCTTTGTGGAGGCAGAAGAGCATTAGAGCCACTCCGATGTCACTGCCACCTCATCAGCCCACACCTGAACATGGACATTGGTTGTACATTCGGGTCACTCTGATGTGCAGCAAGAAGTCACCTAGTCAATAAAAAGCTTCTGAAAGACGTACTTTTGTGTAAATGTACTCAACACCCAATAAGTTAATTTATTACACTGAATAATTAAATTCTCCACTACAAAGCAAGCCCAGGGCAGCCAATGCTACAGAGAGAAGCCCTGTCTTGAAAAAAGAAAAACAAAAAGTTAGATTCTTTAACTTAAGTTCCTTGGAGACTCTGTGGCTGTCTTTCCCCTGGCTCTACTACAGATATATAAACATGTAAAGATATCTTAGTAGATATTAGAAAGTAAGTGAATATGAATTTGGAAGAAATTAATACTCCTGACTGGCCATAGTTTGTGTTTAAATTTGAAAGTTTAACTTAGCAAGCTGAACGGAAATTAATAAACAAATGATTCTTAAAAAATTACTTCAAAAACAAAAATTGATCAGATTCTCCAAGATCAAAATGGTACCCAGTCCATTCCTGTATCATAAGCTCAGCATACCCCCAAGCAAAAAAGTTGTTTTAATTATACATGTTCATCAACTCCTAGGTTAAATATAAAAGGAATATATTCAGTATATTCAAATATATCTGATTACAAACAAATATGAGAAGATGTCTGTGACTAAGGATCTTTTGTTTTTCAGAATATTTCAGGTTTTCAGACTGCTGTCAAACTCACTGGACTGGAGCCTGTCAGCACCTACTCAGTTAGTGTGTCTGCATTTACCAAAGTTGGAAATGGCGATCAGTTCAGTAATGTAGTGAAATTCACAACCCAAGAGTCTGGTTAGTCTCAGTGTCTGCCTCTGCGATATTTGCTCTCATATTTAAGATTTTCACCATCCCTCCCTGTTTAATAAGGTGCCACTACCATCCCACTCAAAGGGAAATTGAGTTTCAATGTTGAAATTTAGGCTGGATCATATCTGGGATCATATGTATGTATTGATAGACACATCTCATATAACATTTCCTTTAGAACTGAGAAGGACAAAAATAAAAGGCTAGTTTTCTAAGGAAGTGACAAGGTGGGCTTCAGAAATGTCCTTCTTCTCAGGACAACCCATGGGGCTGGGAAGAGTAATACAACCATTTAGATTTTCATATATTGTGACTATGACTTTCTTCAGGAAGCTGAGCTGTAAGATTTGAGAGGCAGGAGTCAGTGTTGCCTCTTGTAGTTCAAAGCATCCCCTTGTAACATGAAGTACTATAAAAGGCCACTCACTTGGTTTCCAAGCAACTGAACTTCTGTGGCACAATTGCATGGGCCACACCTTGCCTTTGTATAGGCCGTGAATCATTTTCATCTACGAATTACTTAATGGTGGGTTAAACATGCCCCTTTCCTTCTGCTAACTTGCTCATATATTGAAAGACACTCCTATTCCCTTTTTCTTTTTTAGCAATGGTTGCTGAATGGCTGAAAAATTCCTTTTGTAGTCAGCTCAAAGAAGCTCCAGATGTACTTGTATTAATGAACCTCCACACTGAGACTGGAGGCCAATGATGCTAAGTCAATAATTTTCTCATGACTTATGGGCACTTGAGGTCTTCTCTCAGAGCATGCCTACAGACATGTCAAATCCCTACTATCATAGCGGATAAAGTTCAGGCTGTGCAATTAGTGTCTGGATTCGAATCTGAGCTCCGTGGCTGTGTCACCTTGACAATGACTCCAGAGTCCTCTGAGCTCCATACCTTCAACTGTAAAGAAACACATATTAGATTGCAGGAGTGGCCCAAAATATTTGAAAAGATCCATTAGATATTATCTATTAGAGACTTTGATATGAAATAAATTCTGTGTCAGTATGATATTTACACAGGTATTTCCTGCTTGGTGTGAAGGTGCCGTGATCCAGGCAGAGTAGGTAGAACATGCCTTCAGAACTCAGGGAGAAATCCAGCTGGAGCCCCATTCTCATTGCTAGTAGAACTGCTGGTGATGGCTAGAGAGAGTATGCATCATCTTGAGGGAAAATATCGAAATATTTTTAACTTATAAAATATGTAATAGTATTCACATAAAATGAATAATAATTGAAGATTATTTTCTATAAATTACTGCATAAATTACTATTTTCAGTAGTAACATAAGGTTATGTCACAAAACGTAATGCTCTGGATGGAAAAATAATAGAGATCTTATGTTTATATATTAATAGTTTATTATTTGTTTGGGGGTATTCATAGTCAATTAAGTTAATATTTCCTCAACATTTGATTTGTGTATGTCAGACACATATTAATATTGTCTTTATGTCTTGATGTGTTCATCCTACAGAAGAAAGGTTTATAAGAGTTACACTTAGGTTCAGAGAACCATTGTTGAGAAGATACATGTTTCTTGAACCTTCTTTAAATTACATTTATATAATAACTGCATCCCTTTGTTCTGTTGTGAACAGTTTGTAAACTGAATTAACCAGAGAGTGGTTTTCTTCCACTGTCCTCATTTTATGAGAACAATGAAGCTATGTGATTAATACTAAAATTAGGGGACATTATTGGTTATTTCCATGGAAAGTAGCCAGTGTTTCTCACTTATAATCATGTTTATGGATGAGGTGTTAAGGGACTCCAGAGAAGAGATGTTATTTTCAAGGAAGCTGAGGAAAGTTCTACTAGAGAAACCTGAGACTCTTTAAACAGTTCCTCCAATGGAATTTAAAATGGTCCATGTTCTTTCAAAGAACTTCAGTAAAATACCTCTGCTTTGTTTATGGGCTTTTCAGTATTGTTGGGCCTGGAATAGTGATACTTGACAGCTTTGTGTTGAAAAATATTCAGTACTAAGTATTGAGAAGATAGCACCATACTGGTTAAGAAAGCTGGCATCTGTGACTACCTGGATATGAGGTCTGTAAAG
This sequence comes from Psammomys obesus, assembly GCF_907164565.1. Taxonomy (NCBI): domain Eukaryota; kingdom Metazoa; phylum Chordata; class Mammalia; order Rodentia; family Muridae; genus Psammomys; species Psammomys obesus. Next base: position 1,653,076 of record NW_026596073.1, on the reverse strand, counting down.
GTTTTCATTTCCTCAGATGAGATGAGATGAGAGCCATTCCTAAACCTTTCTGGCTCTTAATTCTTGATTCATCTACTGTTCTGGCCCAAACTCCACTCAAATCTGATTGGTTAAAACTGGATTTTCTTGATTCTGACTGAATTACTCTGCCTGACCTTAAACTAATTCTGGCAATATGTTTTAATCTTCTGGCTCTGCTTTCTCATTCTCTGGCTCATTCTGTCTTTACTTGTGCCTAACCTGTTTCTGTAAAACTCCTGGTAATCAACTCTCAGTCAGAAAAATTCTCCTTTTCTCTCTCTCTGCACTGCCTTTCAGTGGCCTTTCTTTCCTGTTCTATTCTTATGAGAGTTGGGTGTATCCCATCTCTGACTCATTCTGTCAACTCTTTCTCTGATTCATCACCTTTTCTGTCTCTCAATTATACATTATCCATTATCAAAAATGGCTGCATCCTTCTACTTCACTGTTTGGGATTAAAGGGGTGTACTATGGGTGTGTCTGTTTTCCAGACAGATCCTACTCTAATGCAGAGTGTGTTTGCATTCCATTTGAATCAACTAGATCTAGAAGGGCTTTGGATGTGATCCCTTACCAGAACGGCTATGTTGCTGGATTAAAATTCCTTTCCTGAGGCCAATGAATTTCTAAGACTATGAGAATGTGTTTTCTGCTTGGGCCTAGGAAATAATTCCATTAAGGGTTCAATATTGTGAGCACTAGCAAGATAGGATAGAATGTTGCCCATCACACATTTATGTTAAGAACTTGTTACACACACATTGGAAAAGTTACATGTTAAATATACATTTTCCTGTGTTCATAAAAATATTTTATCTCTTGGTTGCATAGTTTAATAATTTTCTATGTGTGCATAAATTTTAACTTTGAGCAAATGTTTTTCTTTCAAGTTCCAGATGTTGTACAGAACATAGAGTGTATGGCGAGTAACTGGCAGTCAGTGTTAGTGACGTGGGATCCACCCCGAAAAGCAAATGGAATAATTACTCACTATATGATAACATTTGAAAGGAATTCTACAAAAGTCTCTCCCCAAGACCACACGTACACGTTCACAAAACTTCTTGCCAATATGTCATACGTCTTTGAAATAAGAGCATCAACCTCAGCTGGCGAAGGCAGTGAAAGCACGTGCAATGTCAGCACACTCCCTGAGACAGGTAACTAGTGTGGAGCACGTAACTAACCCGAAACAGGTAACATAATTTACTAAGCTGAAATATAGAATTAATAGCAACTTGAAATGGGTAGCTAATATGAAACGAGTGACGGACCTGAAGTAAATGACTATGCTAGGAGCAGGTAACTAGTGTGGAGTAGTAAATGACATAGAACAAGAAACTATCACTAGTAGGACACAGGTTAGTAGTTTTAACCAAGTAACTTATGTGAAATGGCTAGCTAACCTGAAACAGATATCTAAGCTGAAAGAGGTAACTAGTGTAAAGTTAGTAACTAATGTGAACAGTTTATCGCTGTGAAACTGGAAACCTCAAATAAGTAACTAGCCTGATAGACCTAACAGTAAATAGTCTGAAGCAGGACACAAATCTGCAACATTTAGCTATTCACAGCATCATATATTTGCCAATAGTATTTACAGGACACTTATTTTTATTAATATATCTATATAGTAGGTATGCCTGTTTATGTGTATGCATGTTTATATGTGTCTGGGGGTGTGTGTATTAGTCCTTACATGCACAGTTGTATGTACACACGGACAGTTGAAAATGACATCAAGAGACTTGACTGAGCCCTGTCCACCTTCTGTACTGAGTCAGAGTCTGTTATTTGAATGCCAAGCTCTTCAGTCGGGCTGCCATAGCTAACCAGCTTTCTCTAGTGATCCCATATCTCTTCCTCCTTCTAAGCTCTGGAATTACAGGTAGGCCACCATGCCCAAACAGCAATTATATGGGTTCTGGGGATCCAGACTTGGGTCTTTTCACTTCAATGACAAGTGCTTTCCACACTCAGCCACTATAGCACATTTATAGGAAGAGATAAACATTTTATTAGAAAATACAACATGTGTTTCCTTAGCCTCCCTGTGTGATAGCTGATTACCAACTGAGTGCATATTTAACCTTCTTTACTATGATGGCATATTGAATGGAGAAAATTAGGGGCTAAAGAGATGACTCAGAGGTTAAGAGCACTGGCTGCTCTTCCAGAGGTCCTGAGTTCAATTCCCAGCAACTATAATGAGATCTATAATGAGATCTGATGCCCTGTTCTGACGTGCATATCTACATACAGACAGAACATTATATACATAAAAAATAAATAAATCTTAACAAAAGGAGAAATCAAAGATAGTTACACAATGTAAAATGCTCTAACATATCCAGTGCATTTCATCATTACTTTAATGAAGGAATAAACATGCAAACTTTCCAGAAACATATCTTCTTAATAATTGTTTTCTTGGGATTCTTGATGCTTCTGCAGACTCTTAAGGCTTGAAGTATCAGAATCATGTGCAGCTATTATCTTTTCTTTTTTTAATATTTTTTATTTTATTATCTTTTCTAAACACTCAGGTCTGCATCTGTTTTCTGAGTAACAGAAAAACGCCACTGTAGTCTGCAAGAAGAAACTGTCACCGTTTCTCAGCAGTGCTTTCTTGTGTGTAACCTTTTTACCTTCTACTCTGTTCTATCTTCTGCTTAAACAAAAACTGGACTTGCTCTTCATAGCACTACTTCTCCAGTTGTAGGCTCTCATGAGAGCCCTGGTGTATCATCAAAACCGTTTACCACTTCATATGAGCCCCAGCCCCTGCTGAATGCCACATCACCTAGTTTAACTTTATGTTTCAATCCTTGAGGATACAGATATCAGAACTTCGAAAAACTCTCCATTCTCTCTGGTTTCAGCATCCATTCAGTTTCAACTCACCCTTCGAATGCAATGCCCTTTCCAAGCTCTCACCATCCTTCCTTTGCAGGTTAGAACAGACTGCTGCAATAGCCTCTCTTGCTTTTTAGGTTTCAATCCATGTCATTGTAATCTTTCTCTCAGGAAGATCCTTAACTCTGAAAAGATCCCACTCTTTACTCAGAATTCTAGCTGCTGAATACTGTTGGGACAAATAGAATGGCTCAGCTATAAGTTCATCTTCCATGATGATCACAGCTGCTTCACCATCTTTGATATGTCTTGGGTTGAAACTCTACCAGTTTTCCTATGATGGAAAATATTTAAAAACAGGAGTTATGTCACTGAGAATCACTGAAAGCCAAGAGTCTAGCATGCAGTGGTAGCAGTCAGGTTCAAAAGAAGAAGAAAAGAGGCAAAACAAAGAATTCTTTATGCTGGGTTTTTACTGCTTCCCTGGATGACTCTGAAGAGGTCTTATTCACAGTTATACAACTCGCTCTTCAGTCTCATCTCTCCACTAGAGGACCTCAGTTGAGTTGGTTCTATTATACAATTTAGATCTCCTCTGCTCTGCCAGTTTATGTCTGTCATATGAAGAACAGACTTGGCTATTTGAAACACCGAGGTGATACTGAAAGGCACAGTGCATGGTGGTAGCCCAGTTTTCCAAGGGCTTCATCTATTCTTACAGGCCAGAAACCCTACCTAGAGCTTATCACTAGTTAAAATGTATCTCTTCCTTCAAACTATATTCTTGTATGCCTTGTCCCCTCACACAGTGGATGTATCAAAACAAACTTTCCATCTTCAGGGCAATAGACTTCATCTATTCATTTTAGGAAATGTTAGCTAAACACCTAGGAAAAACTAGTAAAGTTCAGCTCAAATGGAAGATCTTCAGTAAAGCTTTCAATGACATCCCAAGCCTTTGTGCTCCAGACTCCTGTACTATATAGCTTAATCTTGTGGCATCAGAGCTGCAGATGGTAAAGTATCTGACTCCATGCATCCAAGCATGTGTGTAAATTCATTGAAGTAGTAGACTAAAGTATACAGGTGTGTCTGAGCAGAGATGAACAGCTTCATACAGGTCCACCAAGGGGTGACAATTTCTTAGTTGGAGGAAAGCATATTATTGCTAGAAGGAAGTATTTTCATCCCATGTGGGTGGTCTTTAACTGGAGTGCCAGGTTAAAAAAAAAAAAGTCAGAAGCAGTCCAGACATGAGCCAGGTCTCAGAGAACTGGCAGATAAGGAAGGATAATGGCTTTGAAATAAATGACTTCCAAAAGCTATAGTGATTGTTATTATTTTATGTACTGCTGTGTTCTAAACCAAAGTCCGTCAAGAGAACAGAGCAGATACTCAGTTAACAGACCCAAGATACAGCCAAAATTCAGTGTACATTTGATATACAACTATCTTACTTCACAGTCCAGATCATTGTCACAATTGTTCATTTAAGATTTTGAATAGATCTTAATTTAGATTTGGAAATCCACCTAGATGGGGTAATGGAGGGATAGTAAACAAAGATTTAATTGGTCATCAGCGTATCCGATGCTCTCCTGTGCTCCCATTTACCAAAGTGTGTTCTTATGACCCCTATGCCAGTGTGAACAACCATGAGAACTTGCTTCATATTTCTGGGTTCAGAATTTTTATATTAGCACATAAATTTTCATTTAAATGAGTTAATGTTGGTAATAATCAACCTAATTCTACCCTTTGCTCTCTACTTAGAAAGATTGTGCCTTTTTTGCTTCTGTTTATTCAACTTTTCTGGCAAAAGGAATTTGGTATTCAGGCAATTACAGGTTTATAGAAGAAAGAAATGATTTGCATTATTCTGGTGGCTATTTTTATCGGGGTTTTTCCTCCATTGCTGTATATTATTTCCATACCCCCATCAGGCAAAAGTAGAAATGTTTTTCCCCCAGGCAAACGTAAAAGTTCTTGTAATTGAGAAGAATAATACAGATGAAATATTAATTTCTGCTTCAAAAGTATTTTTCTTCTTTAATATTTGATGTTTAGTTTGTAGCTATATTTATGATTACAATGCTCGTTAGGTACCTAATTTTTTGTCAGGAGTTACATGAATTGCTTGCTGATGAGATGTTAGTAAGTTCTAGGAACTCATTGTTCAGATGGTAGCACTTTCATAGCTGTTGCAAGCTTCTAATTTGTGGTGGAAAATTAGTCACAGTGTACAGCTAGTTCCGAGAGCCAGGCTCTTTTCTCAGTCCTATCATGAGAAGAAATCAAATTTGGCTCACTCTCTTGCTGCTTGGTATTTACCCTTAACACACATTCTTCCCAGGGATATCTCTCTCTGTCTGTCTCTGTCTCTCTGTCACTCTCACTGTCTGTCTCTGTCTGTCTTTCTCTCCCTGTTTCTCCCTTGCTCCTCCGTCCCCTAACCCTTCTCTGTATATAAATACACATGCATGTTTGTAAGTAAGCATGTCAGGGTCAGAGGTCAATCTCAGGTGTCATTCAGCAGGAAATAGCCAGTTTGTTTTATGCGGCAGGGCCACTGACCAGCATGGAAATTCACCAGTGAGCCAGGTTAGCTGTCTAATGTGTTCATCCTCCTGTCTCCAGTTCTCAGTACTATGATGACAGGAACGCCAAGCTTTGAAAGAGCAAGTTTTTATTGGGATTTTAAAGCAGCATGTCAGGTATTAAATATTATTATGGCATTTCATTTAGAAATTGTCTCTTGGACTCTCACAATCTTAGCTACCTACCCCTTGATTTGCTATTGTAATCATCCCCAGTCTCTTTCCTCTTGAATGCCCATGTGTTCTTCTGTCAATTGTCTGATCTTCCTTAGTGTTTGTAGTTGTGGATCATGGGAGAAATGGGAAAGAACAAATCTGCCATCCTCCAAGTCCATCCAAGGGCATCTTTTCAAACTCAGTTGTATTGCTCTCTATACTCATTCCAGGAGACATGAGTTGATGTACAGAGGGCACTGTATGAGGGCCTACAGAGGAAGAGTCAAAAATCACATGTGTATATTGTGCTTTAACATTTTTAATGATGCAATGCTTGGCCTTAAATAGATTCAGAAAGTAACATCAGCAATTTTGCAGTGCAAGCATGTGGAACCAAGCAAAAAGAAACAAGGTTCCTGTGCACTGGCTTTCTGGGGCCAGCTTTGACCTAAGCAAGCACTGGTCCAGAAAACCCCTCCTGTTTCTTGGTATTTTTCCCTAAGAAACTGAGAACACTATCTGTGTTTATTGAAATTTTTTTTCTCCACTATTTCACAAGGTAAAATAGAAAACTTTGGTTCCATCATGAGAATTTTCTGACTGAAAATCTTCTGTAATAGTTACACTGATGAGAGTAGCTTCAATTTTGTGCAAATATGGCTTGAAAACTTAGGAAAACAATTTATATTTTCTAAGCTGAACTTGATCTAAAAAGCAAAAAGTACCACAAGTTGATATAATGAGAGCTATAAAAAACACTGCGGCACTCTGGGAAATGTTTTAATGTTAGACTTAGGCCACACATTTTTACTTTGGATCAGTTCCAAAGGGGTAATATTTGATATTTTCAAACAGTCGTAGGTATCAAATTCTAAATTTAAAAGTTCTTTTAAACATAATTTTTAAAAAGCGAATTTGGATTACTATGCATAATAATCCTTGACCTCCTTGCTGCTCTAATATCTTTCATTAAGTGAACTCGGGCAGCCATTCCTGGCTTCATCCAAGCTCCAGCGAAAGCCAGCTGTTCTTCAGACAGTTTTCTGAGACTTATTTATGAACAGGGGCATATCTTATTACCTTATTTTCCACTCCTGCTCTATGTAGCTGATACTGTTTATAGCAGGCTTGACATATCCACCTCCTCCGTCATTTTTTCTCTTGTTCTTTTTTACTTTCAATTTTAAGTAAGTTGTGTGTGTGCATAAAATTTTTTCTTTCTAGTAAGCATAGTACTTGAGGCTTTAGAAATGAATCTGTAATTTTTTTATGAGATTATAAACTGTACAAATGACATTTAAAAGTGGCATATTCTCAAATGTCCAATAAATGAATTGAGAAAAACCAAAAGTCCAAATAAATATATTAACTTGGACTTAATGTAAAATCGATGCATTATAAATTATTTGAACGTATAAGTCATACAAGTACTTATCACAGACTATTACATTTCTATCATACTAAATGCTAAATACAAAATGCTCCTCAAATTTGTATTTTTTATAAACCAAGAAACTTTAGCATCTAGTATTTATTTCCTTGGATTATAAAAATACAAATTTGAGGAAGGAATCTTATTTTTAAGTGTAAGACAATAAATACTATCCACAATAAGATTCTTTTGGAAGTCAAGTAGAATAAGCTCCATTTCTTAGCAAATCAGCATATTAGAATTGTAGTTTGAATTTCACCGTATTACAACATCAAGTAAATCTTATATTGCTTCTGTGATTAGATACCTTATTCTGAGCAGCTATTACCTTAAAACTTGAATTATTAGACAGGTAACAAAAAGAATACATAAAGTAATTGATTCAATACCAATTAAAGAATGCATCAAATTAGAAATTAGTTTTGTGTTTTGTTACTAATTATATTAATTCTATTGTAGATGTTTTTCTTTCTAATCTACATTATAACTTTGCTTGATTGTATGAGACTTGTTGGTTGTAGCCCTGGCTGGTCTGGAACTTGCAACTTGGACCAGGCTTTTCTCAAACTTGTAATAATCCTCCTGCCTCTGTCTTCAGAAGGCTGTGATGACAATCATGAATAAGCAGGTCTGCCTTCACTTTTAAAACATCTATATACAAGCACATTAATGATGCTTACTACACAGAAGCTTAACATTTTTAAAGATTGGACTCTAAGTTGAATACAAGGCTTGTCTTTAGGATGTTATACTGTTACTGATTAAACGCATGAGCCATGCTTCCTTCCTAAGAACTGTGCTGTGAACTATTGTCAAAAGCTCTTTGTGTACTTCATCCGCAATTAAACATAATACATGATGTCACAAGTCATCTCTGATGTACTTAGGGTAGTCTCAGATTTCCTTGGGTGTGGATATGTTAGACTTATATCAAAGCTCATGTTTTATTCTTTCAAAAAAATCTGTATTTATAAAATATCCAGAAGCATCAATGTCTAATATTTTGGGTATCTATAAAATGTAAAAATTAGAATGTATTTAGAATATTTTACTGTGCTTTTATAGAAAAGCCTTTTTTTTCTCTTTTTGTTTGTATAGTACTTTACACTTATGGTTAAGTGTACAAAAATTTCATTGCAGAAGTTCAATGAGTTTTGAAAGGATCATATACCAACCCACATTATATTCATAGGCAACACATAGATTGCTTTCTTCCTCCACAGAAATTTCTCTTGCACACACATATCTTAAGGCAGTCACCATCCTCATAGACTGATTTTAGTTGTTTTAAAGCTGTGTTCTTTTATGTCTTTTTTTCTTTCAATTGACATTAAAAATTCATATTTTTATGGTCTCAGTAACTGTTTTTTCATTGTTAAATTCTTTTCTGTCATAGAAACATTTCATTTTTTATCTTTTTCTTTTGGTCGATACCTGAGTTGTTCTGAATTTAGTGTCGTGAATAAATACTTGTCCTTTCATGTAGTTGTTGAATATTCATATATGAGCAGTCAGTGTTTGCACCATAGTGTGATAGTATATTCTCACAGTCTTTGTTTAAAGACTAAAACAGGATATTATTATATAGTCCTTACTATTTATACAATATATAATACTATATAACTATTGCTGACTTGGAATTTAGTATGTAGATTAAGTTAACCTTGAACTCACTTTCCTCTGCTTCAGAGTGCTAAAACTAAAGACATTTCCTGGCCTCCAACAAAGCAACCTTAGTAGTAAATGGGAGGAACTATAACTAACCTCAGGTCTTTGGTGTGTTTGTTGCAATACTTTTACCTGTCTGTGTTTGTGTGCTGTCATGCCTCCCTGAAGGACTGGCTCTTATCTCTCTGGAACCTCAAGCTCAAATAAACTCTTCCTTCTCTAAGTTTTCTTGGTCGTGGTGTTTTATCATAGTAACAGAGAAGTCACATATATCAAGGGTATCTTTTTCCCTCAATTTTTATAGACTGGGAAATAAAATATTTTCTGTGTTCTTATCAACCGTTATTTGTTTCCAAAGTGTGGATTGTCCTACCACGTTTTGTTTTTGCACTTTTGTTGAAATGTCTCCTATACCTGTGAGGCTTTGTTAGCATACCTATTATAGATTATCATCCTATATTTTCTTCCACACAATCACTGTCCTCATTTACAACCACTTTCCCTCCATTAGCTGCTTTGTTTGACCATTTAAAGTTCTTGTGTCCTCTTCTAATATCTATCCCATTTGCCTTTCTCAGTGAGGACTGGACGTCTTACCAAGGGTTCTCCTTCTTGCTTAGATTATTTAGATGTACAGATTTTAGTATGTTTATCCTATATTATATGTCTTATATTCACTTGTAAGTGAGCATATACTATGTGTGTCTTTCTGCTTCTGAGATACCTCACTCAGGATGATCTTTTCTAGTTCCCACCATTTGCCTGCAAATTTCATGATTTCCTTGTTTTCAATTGCTGAGTAGTATCCCATTGGGTAAATGTACCACAATTTCTATATCCATTCCTGGTTGCCTCCAGATCCTGGCTATTATGAATAAAGCTGCTATGAACATGGTTGAGCAAATGTCCTTATTGTATACTTGAGCATATTTTGGATATATGCCTATGAGTGGTATAGCTGGATCTTGAGGTAGCCCTAAGCTCTTGTGCAACAGCATTTTAAACATTCTTTAGTCAGGCAGTGAATTAAAATCTCCATTTATATTTGGCTCTCATTTATTTCCAGCATTATCTCTTCACTACTTTGCAATCATACTGGTTGATTATATGTCTAAGTCTGAACTGAAACACAATGAACAACAGATGAAGTAAAAGAAGGTGATTGGTTACTGAATTTCTCATTTATCTGTTGTTTAAGTAGCAATTTCATGAAGAGTGGACCAAGAGGTGCTTTTTGTTTTATGAAATTTTAATAATTACCATGTCATTGCAAAAAGTTTGAAACCTGCTTTGGAGGACAGGTCGCTAAACTGTAGCAACAGAAATTCAAGCAAACTGGAATGGGTAAAGTAAATGCTGCCATACCTCATTTGTAGAAGGTTCTCTTCAAGTCTTTAACGTTATTTCACTTTAACTGTTATGTTAAAGGAGGTCCTTGCATATGTTGGATATAAATCTTTTTGCTAGTCGGTTGTTTGTTGCTGGGGCAAATAGCTGAATGAAACAACTTAAAGGGAAAGATTTGATTTTGTCTCGTGTATTCAGGAGTTGCAGTCCTTTAGCATTTGCCAACTTTCTTTTGGCCTGTGGTGACGAAGAAGATCAAAGAAGGACATGTGTCGTGTGGCAAAACCACTTCTCTCATTGCTGCCAAGAGGCAAAGGAGGAAAGCTAGAGTTGAGTCCTAATGTCTCCTTCAAGGGCATGTCTTTAATGACTTATCATCTTCATTGCTCACTTTCTTTTCCAAAGATGTGTGTGTGTGTGTGCTATAATATTATTACATCATTTTACCCCCCTTTGAACTCCTCTTATATACCTGCCCCGTTTGCTCTTTCCTGAGCCTTAGGTGCAAGAGTTGTGCTGTAGATGTATCAGTTAGGACTGAGTTCTGCAACTCTGCATTTTGATCAGTATGGTTTCCTGTGTGGTCTCTGTTGAAAAGAGAAGACGCTTCCTTGATGAAGAGTGAGAAGTACAGTTATCTGTGGGTATAAGAATTAATATTTAGAATGTAGCCTCAGATTATGTTGCCTTAGTAAAGTGGTGGGTTTAGGTTCTCTGCCAAGATCCATCGCTATATTCACTAGCCCTAAGAGGTTGACTAGATATCCAATCCCAGGAATGATTTCTGTCTTTTTTTTAATGGTCTACTTTTATTTATTCATTTATTTACTTACTTACTTACTTACTTACTTACTTATTTATTTATCTATCTATCTATCTATCTATCTATCTATCTATCTAGCTATCTATTATTTATCTATCTATCTATTATCTATTATCTATCTATCTATCTATCTATCTATCTATCTATCTATCTATCTAT